>NC_047030.1:31743695-32055124 GCF_902652985.1 Pecten maximus | reverse complement strand
TACTTCATTATATTTCTGTTTTAATTTAGCATGTGATTTAATAATGCAAAATGATTCGATATTTCATTTTTAATTGTTTTTGATTATGTCGCTTTAACATTATAAACATTCTCTATTCCGGATATTTCGGCCTGTTTTCAAATGAAACCCCCACTTTATTGTGATTACAATACTCAATGCGCTTGCGCGTTACTCATAGAAACTTCCGGTATTGTCGAATTTTGTTTCTGCACATATACCGTTGTGAACCTACCGCAAACAAACAATCACAGGATCGAAACAGATTACAGGTAATGATAAGTAATCTTTATATAACCATGCTATTTTGGAAATAGAAAATGAAGCTAATATTTCTTCAAAATACGTTTTTTAAAATTCTTCATATCAAATAGTTGTTAGGATTACAAATGTTCTAATGTTATGTGATTATAAAATTCAGGTAATAAATGAATGTGTATTTGGTACAAACATAGGACCGTCACAAAACAGTTTCACCTGCCAGTTTCAACATTAAAGAAATGAATTTAATTTCTCATATGAATTTTTATTTTTTTTTGTGTGAGGTATTTTTTATTTTCAACCACCTGCAGGCTATTTGACCTGGGTTTCAGGATGTGCAAAATGGCAGAAATAGAAAGCGTCCAAATATCAATTTGAGAAATAAACACGAATACACACAAAAAAAAAAAAACATATCACATGAAGGGTGAGGGTGAACTAAATATATTAAAAAACGGATAGAAAAAAGACAGGAAGGAAGGAAAAAAGAGTGGAAGAAGAAAGAACATGACCGAGAAGACACCAAAACGAAAGGGATAAACATGTACTAACACAAATTGATAACAATAGGTTATTGTCTTATTGTCGCTATGCTTGGGATATTAAACAAACAGAAACCAATTAAAGGAAAGAAATCATTTAATGCATTTAAAATGGATAAAAACTGTGTATATTATATTTAACTAGTATTTTAATGTAAATTTATTGACAGTTTAAGAAGAGAAAATAATTTGAAATTTTACGTGCATGTGAATATGCTGAAATATTGATTACCAAAACATTGTGTTCTGTTGAAATACGTTTAATGGTAGTCATCACAGTTAACTCATCTAATCTAAAATGCACATCATTGGTGAAACTGCTCTGTAAGCAGTTTCCCTGTCAATGCGTTCCATAGCATATCTTGGTTAAATAAGAGTAAGCACACGCTCAGCATTACAAAATTAAAATAGAATGATAAAATAAAATCTTTAAGAGGATGAAGATGCAGATATAATTAGCCTTGAATGAATTTTCTCTCTTTCTCGACGGTAAAGCAATTTTTAGTCTAAGCTTGTGAAATGCTTAAAACTTTCTACATAATATCTGTTAATTATCTGTACACGTAAAGCAATATACTTAAACATCGAGTTGACATTAACAACCTTCTTATATTGTTAATTTAGCTTAAATATATCGACACTGTTGGTGATTTAATTTCAAATACAATTACGTAACTTGGAATCTGCTTTGAAATGTCTAAATTATACGGCGTTCAACTCTTATAACGCGAGAACAACTAGATTCTAATCTCCTTAGTACACCTATCAGAGAGTTTGCTTCTGTAATTATGTACTTCGTATTCATTAATGTATCAAGTCATTTCGAATCAATTCAACTCAACTTCAACCACTCTTTACATCTAAAGCACTCATTCACCCATCACCTTGCCATGCTCTGCCGTTTTCGCTACTACCATTTCACCATTGCATTTTCATTTATTCTTTCCACTTCCCCCATTCTTCGTCCAAACCAGTTGAGGGTCGGTAGGGCACCTCAGACAAATTAAGCCTTGGTTAAAAATAGGAAACATGTTGTTTTAACCCTCACTTGGGGGTCGGGTCGGGGTGGAAGTGCTGCAGAGTGGGGTGGGGTTTGTGGGTGGTTCTGAGAAAGGCTGTTAGGTTGAAGGGTATGGGGTGTGGTGAGGAAGGGGTTGGGGCATGCTTATTCTTATAAAGCCGAGATATCACGGACCGTCCTTTCTAGACCGTGGTCTTTTTGAACAACACATGTAAGTGGCCTCAAGTATGTTTTTCTTTGAAGAAGTAGCTACCAGCTGCTACAGGTAGACACTCCGCTTCACAATGACCCGACTGGACTTTATCAACGAACCATCCAACCAGCCAATAACCAAGTCCCTTTCGTGCGCCTACCTACCCAGCTACTTTGTATACTACATACATGTATATAGAGAATACATGGTCAGTGTCTTAAAATATAAGCTGTATTTTGGCGAGGGTAAAGAAAGACAAAAGTGGCGAGCCTTGGCGAGCCACTTTTGTCTTTCTGTCCCGAGCCAAAAATACAGCTTATATTTTAAGACACTGACCATGTATTCTATTTATCCTGCAACAGTCATCAAAATAATCATCAAAAATAATCATTTTGAAGTGAAACGGTGTCAAAAATGACAGAAATATGTTCACCTCTTAAACGTAGTTTCACTTTGAAGTAGGTCAGTCGAACTGACGCACGTGCTAGGATTCCAAAATACGTCACCCAATCGCCTAGCCAGAAATACCCGCAGCTTATATCGGCGTTCTTGAAAAAGAACGTTTCAATGGCGCAGTGATGGTCGGCCCGATACCCTGACATAATCATTGTGGAAGTCGTCTATTAGATGATATGAATACCTGGATCGCAATGTATCAACATACATGGATACGAATCGTACATATATTATAAATATTTCTCTCGGTACAGCTACGACAGGAAATTCAAATCTATATCTTCGGATCAACAACAGATAGTGTCTATGATACATTGTGCTAATAAATAGATATATAACATAGTAACACAAATGACGAAGGAAGACAAGTATATATATATATATATCTTCTGCTTTATGTCAATGGCATCCATCTCTTCTCCTTTTCTTCTATCTCTTGTGGATATTAATGTTCGTGATGTCGTATATAATTTAATTTTGAATGAAACACGCATTTGACGTTGCGAAATGTAACGTCATTTTTGATTGGCTGATGACGTTGCGTAATAATTTATCACAGAAAAGAGTTCGCCAAAGAAAGTGAAATATCTTGGTGTGTATAAGACGAAATTAAATTATAAGAATTAACATAAATTATTTTTTCTGTTATACAGTCATAACAGAAAAAACTGGAGTGTACTCTAAATAAACCGCGAAGCGGTTTATGAAGAGAGTACACTCAAGTTTTTTTATGTTATGACTGTATAACAGAAAAAATAATTTATGTTAATTATTAATTGTAGTGTACCTCCAATGTTATTACATCGAACAGTTTTAGCTTACAAATATCAGTACTAACATGAGATGTCAATAAATACAAATAAATGTATTTTTATTTCTTGTGATCATCCCTAGAAAGTCACGTGCCTTGTTCTTATTCTTTAAAACAAACGCACTGAATGACACTTTCTTCATGGTAAATTACTAGCAAGGGCTTATTTCAAGAATTATCCTTAACCCAAAAGAAATTTTCAATAGGCAATCACAGCGGAAATGCAGGAACGTCTCTTTAACACAATTATTCTTTACGCACTTAATGTTTTTTAAATTAATGAATTTCCGGTAATTAAGGGACATTCATGAAAATGAGGCTAGATTTCAACCAGCATAATTATTTTCATTAAATCCAACAAGATAACACTGAAATGAATGTAAAATCGCAGTCCTTACAAAAATCGATAAAACGAAGGCTATTGTGAACAAAATGGAGTTACCCATATTTCTAGGAAATAACACAAGGTTTTTCAAAATGAAATACATTTTTTTTCTGTTGTTTTTTTTCTGTTTGAGGACATCTCTTTCCTCAAACACTCTGAATTGACAGGTATCTCGTGTGAGAACTATGGCCATCATTCTTAGGAATCATGTAACAAGTTCATAGGAATTCTGAAACAAGAACGTAATTTTTTCCGACATTAATCTGTAGCTATCCTACTGTGCAACAGAAGGCGGACAGATCTTGTTACGAAATGAATATAGCAATAATTTGAAGTAAAACGGCACAGTCCGAAAGCAGATTAAAACATAAATGGAGAATAAGGGGGTTTCCCTTATGGAATTTAGTCCATATAGTGGAGTGTAACACTACCAAAAAGCCTATTCCCTTCGTCTTAATACACTTTGTCTTTAACGATTCATTCCTCCCACGCTTGTCATCTGTCTGCTATAATAACCTGTAGCTTCCGTCGCCATTATTTGATGCGTAAAATGTGATTTTTGAGGATATGATCTATTCTCTCTCCCAACTCTCTTCCACCTCATCACTCGTTTGACACATTCTCACTTCCGGTCTTCAGTTGAGCGTTCGCCCTAATGAGGAAGGTATTGGGTTATATCTCTAAAATGGAAGTACTCTTCCTGCTGATGGCTCAACATGATAAGATGACTGGTACGCCAGTTGTCAGTATAAAGTGACCGGATGAGGTGTTCTTCCATTGTCAGTATAAAGCGACCGGGTGAGGTGTTCTTCCATTGTCTGTATAATGCAACCGGGTGAGGTGTTCTTCCATTGTCTGTATAATGTGACCGGGTGAGGTGTTTTTCCATTGTCTGTATAAAGCGACCGGGTGAGGTGTTCTTCTATTGTCTGTATAATATGACCGGGTGAGGTGTTCTTCCATTGTCTGTATAATGTGACCGGGTGAGGTGTTCTTCCATTGTCTGTATAATGTGACCGGGTGAGGTGTTCTTCCATTGTCTGTATAATATGACCGGGTGAGGTGTTCTTCCATTGTCTGTATAAAGCGACCGGGTGAGGTGCTCTCATGTTGTCAGTATAATGAGACTGGTTCAGGTCCTCTGTACCATCCAGGTATTCTATTGTTGTCAGTATAATGGTACGCTGTGTCGTCTTGCTGGGTGGCTTGGCAGCATGCTTGTGTGAGATAGGACTATGAAATCAGTCCTGCGATATTATAAGTAGGCCCACAACTCAAATATACTTTAGTCAGCATTCGCCTGCATCACCCTCTCACACAGTGAATATCGTCCTTAGATGACCATAGTTGTTGATAGGACAGCATAAACCCAGTCATGGAAATTGTTCTTTTGGTTGGCAAGGATGAATGTGAATAGACTTCACAGCCAGATATATCACAGCCAGTGTTGGATAAGAGGATGACGTTTCGGTGACTACGTTGTCACCTTCATGAAACAAATGACCAGTAATAAACTTTAGTATATTACAACCAGTGCATGATTTGAGCTTGACGTTTCGGTGACTACGATGTCACCTTCATCAGACAAATGACCAGTAATAGACTTTTGTATATCACAACCAGTGTATGCTTTGAGTGTGACGTTTCGGTGACTACGATGTCACCTTCATCAGACAAATGACCAGTAATAGACTTTTGTATATCACAACCAGTGTATGATTTGAGCATGACGTTTCGGTGAATACACCTTTATCAGACAAATGATCAGTAAGAGACTTTGGTATATCACAACCAGTGTATGATTTGAGCATGACGTTTCGGTGACTACAATGTCGCCTTTATCAGACAAATGACCAGTAATAGACTTTGGTATATCACAACCAGTGTCTGATTCCTGTGACTGTTTAACTGGTTGCGAAAGTTGTAATGCCAATGTGCCTGGGACATGACATTTCAGCGGCATAACGTTATAAATCGGCCTTTTCACCATTCTTAAAATACCTGTATGTGTTAATATGATATTAAGCGGTATAAACCAAGCAATCCTACTTTTTTTTGACCTCAGCAAAGCGATAAAAGTAGGCACGTAATGAAAAAATGTGAGCAATTGGTTTGTTCGTGACAACCGCATATAGCTATGACTCATAGGTATATATCTATCACGAACTTTACGCTAAAGTACACGACTTAATTGGCATGTTCTGCTATCGTGTACGACATAATGAAATTCAGATTCAATTTGTGAGTAACAAATTGCGGCTACAACTGTACATATTCAAAATATTAATAATAATTAAACGTAAGTTAGCTTTTCAAAGTATACTCAACTTAAAGGTAAGTAGTTCAAACATACCGGTGTCAATGATGTATATATATATATCAAAATTGATCAAGTGCTTTAAGTGGCCTCTACTTGTTGAGATTAATGAGATATATGTGTATATCACGAGAAAACGTCTTGACGAAGTGTGAAATAATATTCGCTATGGAATGCATATCGCTACATTATTTTCTCACAAATCAATTTCGTTATTGAATCGTTTTAAGTGTTAAAGTGCAAAAGTAAGCCTTCAGATTTTTTTTTTTTTTTTTTAAATGGGATAGATTCATGTTATGCACTTTTTGTTATCATGTCGGCTGGTCCATATTGGCATGGCTCTCTTCAGCCACTTTAGCAATCTAGATCTGGTTCGGTCCCCTCTTATGTCTCTGACAGGAAATATATAAAATTTAGACAATTCAGTCGAAGTTTGAAAAATGATGGTATATTAATTTACAAGAAAATATGTTACTTATCAATCCCATTTTACCTAAGGTAAGCTTTGTAATATTATGATTTGATCTTATATATTACGTGTAAAATGTGTCATATTGCAAGGCTGTAATGAATCATTTGTGTAAGTGTAAAAAGGAATGTTTTAAGATGGCCAATATAATTTGTTGCTGAGAAAGAGATGAGGCTATGTGGAGGAGGAGTAGGAGGAGAAGGAGGGGGAGAGGAGGAGGAGAGGAGGGGGGTGGGGGGTGGGGGGTGGGGGGGAGGGAGTTAGCGAAGAAGGGCACATAACTGGTAATATTCATTTTACAGACGTAATTGTAATTAGCCCAATTATATATAATTAAGCGTATAGCCTTTAAGATCGCGAAAACAATTAACCGCTTTGATAGTAAGTTTGCATTGATTATATAAAATGGTCTCCAATCCTTTATTAAAAAAAAACGTAGAAGAACTGAATTGAACACTATGCACCGAATAACCCCTTTTCCATGAACGATTGACTCTATTTTTAAAAATAAACCCGATATGCATCGCCAAAATTCTTTTATATCTGATATAGCCATGTTGATTTCCTATTGCATGTTGCCATAACATGTCAGAGCTCTCAAAGAGTCAGGGGTTTCATTTTGTTTCTATGTCTTATGGGGTAATTGAATTTTTTATCATTTCTTCATTTCCGATTGACAACCCGTAACCATTTTATAGTTTCAAATCAATAAATATGCTCCATGTGATTAACTATATACATATTACAACATTAGATACATGTCCCCTGCAGAATTGAAAGATGTACTTGGTTTTATTTTTTTTCATGTTTTATCATGTGTTAATGACACATACACCAATTATCACCACAAAAAGAGTTCCGATTTCGAGACGGTTTTAATCACCATTTACTATAGACAATAGAACGGAACAGAAGTGTTTTTCATGTTAATGTTTTTTTCCATAGGTATTGATAATCATCGAATAGCATCATTGAAAAATAATTCAACTAACAGCAGGTAGGTTTGCAGCACAAAACATTACAACACATTTTCTTTATTTCAAAAACATAAGTTTTTGCAAAGAAGATGATTTGTTTGATTTAAATATAATGGTAATATTATTTTAGCTATATAATAAGATATCAATATGAAAGATATTTTTCATTCCGCTACAATGCATTTTTAAGTTTAAGCTAACAATACTTCCGGAAATATCGGACCGGAAAACTAGGTAAATTAATCAGCTCTTAAAGGTTTAAATTTAACCATAGCAACGGACAGATCGTATGTCATCGTAAGAAATGTAAAAATCAATACTTTAATGAAGATATTTTTGCATTACTAGAAAACGAATCTGTTCTGTGATGTCTAAAACCTTGCTAATGTATACAAAACGAAAAAAATATTTAATGACTGTTAGAAGTAAGGCAATTTGACCTCCATATGCACCGAGCGTGTTTGCACTTAGGTGCATGCACATGCTGAAAGGCATGTGGTATATGCAAAGTAAATTAGAGAACGATAGAAGATTCTACCATTACTATGTCCTCTTTCTAGCATATCCCATAATATTTATTCTACCTAGATGGAATTAACATTGAATATCCTAAATTTCTCACCTTTATCAAAAACAATCTTTGAATTTATACATAACAACATTACCCCTTTGACTGAAAGTAACCAAGCGACTCTTTCAATGTTTGTAAGAAATTTGATTATTTTTTTAACGCCCTATTAACAGCAAGGGTCATTTAAGGACGTGCAATGTTTTGGAGGTGGAGGAAAGTACCCAGAGAAAACCACCGGCCTACGGTCAGTACCAGACAACTACGCGATGTGGGTTTCGAATCGGTACCCAGACGTGGAGTGTTAATAATAAAGTGTCGGGACACCTTAACCACTCGGCCACCGCAGCCCCTGTTTGTAAGAAAACCGTTCAATGTGATTCCATTATCAGAATTGTACAAAAGACAAATATGTCATGAGCCAATTTCTAAACAAATTGAGAGTTGGATTCAATGGAGCTAAAATAAATTAAACTGCATTCTACAGCTAGTTCGTCCTTCTAGGACAAGTCTGTTATGCTAAGGGTCTGAAGTGATGATACTTAATAGCGAAAACCTCATCAAAATTGGTCGAATGAAATGTGAAAATCTGGTTGGAGGTACGGGGCAAAAGATCAATAATTCAATTAATTTCATAAATTGCGATACCGTATTTCAAAAGAGTTTCATGTATATAAAAAGAAAACCGCCCCCACATTGCTATTATAGCATAGATCAAGTCTCTACATGTCTTTGGAATAAACATACCAGTGGTGCCCCTACAACCAGTCCGGAATCTGTGGCAATTATAAAGATCAATTGACTAACATTGATTTTTAACTAGTTTATATATTCAGTATCAGACAATCAGCGGTCATCCGATAACATACAAAGTGTTTTCCCGGCAGATAAGTGGTAATTTGAAGCCCACAGTCAATTAGCTAAAACTATCTGATTTACACTACGCATTAAAAACAACATTAGACAATATTAACACAAGAAGGAAAATGATCCGAGCAGAAAGAAATGTGAATTTAACAAATTATTTAAAAAAAATTACAAAGAGGAACAACTGCAAATCAACGACTGCTTTTATCTTTGGTATGATACCCTAAGGATGAGACGAGAGCACTCAGGAAGAAAACATCATTGTAACCTTGAGGTTTTGTTTTGCTTTGTGTAATTCTATTGACAGAACGATTCATCAAGAAGAATGTGTTCTTTTCGATAAGGCAGGGTGATCTATTGGAAGATGTTGCTCTGACGCCAAACGAAGAACGCCACAGCAAGAACCATCACGTCAGCCAAGCTTGTTAGCTGCTCTGTGGATTGACCGGATAATGGATGCATGTTTATCAATGTAAGAGACGCAATATTGCTTCGGATTTCCAAATTATACCGACGAACGACATTCTAGAACAAGTTCAGTCAACGTTATAAGTAGAAGCTAGTCGTACTAGGAAAACCAGTCTAGACAATCGTGACTGGTTTACTCGATAAGTAATGCTTAGGACGCATTAATCTTCATGATGGATTCGTCTACATATGTAATAATGAAGTTTTTCAAACCAGGTTCTACAGGTCAAATCTTTATACAATGGTCAAGTCTATAAAAAATGTCCTTCTAAAGGCAGCCATGATACTAAATATGAATAGAATGTTTAAAAAGAGAATATATTTAACGTTTTTATAAAACCTTAACTCTTACTCTAAATGTAATAACAAAGTTTGAATGAAACAGGTTCGTCAGGTTGGTAATTCTACCCACGTGATATAGAGATGTTAATTAGTGAAGCATGTAAGAAATTAAATGTAATTATAATCAGATGGTCGAGGATTGTACAATAGAACAGAGAAAGCCGTTTGAAGTCAATAGGTACGAGTCGGCACAGCGTTCTGTAAACGGGAGGTAGCAAATATGCAATGCAAGACTTGTAACGTTATTGCTTTGCACTAGGTATATACATGTTTACGGACGTTTTTATTCCCAGAATAAAGTGAAAGTCTTCGTTTTTAGGAATATTTAATATGATATATTCTCCCGCTGTTAAAGCCGCGTGTAAGGCCGTCGCTATGCCCTTGCATGTCTTTATCATCTTTTGGCAAGTAAACGCTCGATTGTCACAGCATTAATAGGTTTACATATGTATTGTATGTATTATAGCAGCTATGATCTTTTAAGGATGTCCCCTTTTGTGTACTTAGTATGAGATGCATGTGCGTCTGTGTGTGTTGTGTTGTGTTGTGTTGTGTGTGTGGGGAGGGGTGGGGTGGGGTGGGGGGGGGGGGGTGGGGGGGGGGGGGGGGGAGGGAGGGAGGGATGTATTTCCAAGTTAATCAACAGACACTCGTCTTAAACATCAGAGCAAGACACAATTTATCGATAATTCAAAACAAAACTGCTCAATTTAAGGCCCTGCTTTGATAGCGACCTCGTTCTCGAACAGATCGACATTTACAAAATATAAAGTGACTGACGATTTACGTAATCAAATACTGTCACATACATTTCCGATGCGCATGCGCAAGTAAATCGATTCTAATTCAATTCCAAGCCATTGGAATAAAAATAATTAGATTTATTTCGCTCCTATAGCATGATCGACGTTTAAGTACAACTCCTGTAGCATTTACAAATACAGCAAAACACCTATATGTCTATCTCAGATGACGTCAACATTTTTGGTAAATCAAACGTAAGAATTATTGATAAATTTACATATGTCTGTTATGAAAATTTTAATCATGCACGTTGAATTTTATCGCTCTTTCATCGTATATGACGCTTCTGGCATTTCAGGGAATAGCTGTATAAGTGACCAAAATATCGACGTTCGTGAAGTTTTGAAACAATAACGCGATATATTTTATCAGCCTTTCCATTAATCGTACGTATATACTATGAATGCCACTTCCGAATGACCTAAACAATATGTTTACAATAAGCATGCGTATGGAAGTATGTGATAGATTTCCATTATACGGAAAACAATAATATGCATATAGCACATTTTCCATTTCTAATAGAAAAAAGTGCAGGTGTCAATTTTTAGCATAGTTACGCAATCGTTGAAAATAAATCCCCTTCAGAACATCAGAACAGTAAATATTATAGAGGGGCGTCTGAATGTTTGAAAGTACTATTCAATTGTTGTTATTGTTATTTAAAACATAAAATGTAAAGTCCTTGTATGGCACAGACACGTGAAATGATACGTAAGCATGAATGGATGACTCTATGGCAGATATCAGTCTCATATAAAACAAAGTGACATAGATGGAGTTCTTATCCGACACCCAATATGCAAACGACACGACCAAATACAGCGTATCTCTACCAAATAGATTTTGAATGTCAAAATGATGAATGGCCTTCGAAAATAAATATTTCCTATAAGATTATTTTAGAAAGGCGCATGGCTGCTTCGATACTGGCAACGGCGCCTAGTATATGGGTAACTATCTTATAAGAAGCCTCTGTCTCACATTCGTCACACAAAAAATGTGTATGTATGGATGACTTCAGAACATCCGTCATTTAAGAACGGTAGACTAATCAGATGTTCAACCGTCTACAATTTTGTATTGTGATTTACTAGAAGGGCGTACTTGTATATAATCTAAAATGTCTTGTTTTCCATATACCAATACTACTGCCTCTAATTCAAATACAATTGTTACTCATGGTGCCATGTTGCTTATCAACACAAATTAGACATGACGGTTTAAACCGTATCATCGCTTAAGTATTTAATACGAAGTTTCCAAAATATTGTTTTACAACTTCGTACATACCAACGCATTCTAATTTTCCGTCAGAAAAAAAAAAAAATCCAAACAGCCCTTTATTATCACGGTTGAAAAAGAATGCTACCAAATTCTGTTATCCCAATGCATAAAAAGGTCCGACAATCGTAGACCCTGTTAAATATATTCCACACATAATAGATATTGCAAATTAAGGTAAAGACTACTTCTCGTAAGTGTTCTAACCTTATTTAAGAAACGTTCTGTTTAACTGCTGTAGCGAGGTAATAGACGGAATCTATATTTAGATTAATTCAATTAACCCCATTTCTGTATTGATCTATTTTAAGAACAGGTATTAATGTGTTTCTAATAAAAGAATTTTACTCACAGTACTGCGCTCAAGATCTACATACCTGGTGGAACGATGAGGGTCCTATTATCTGAAAGAAAAAAGGAAATAATTAAAATGGTGTTCACATCAATTCGAACTTAATCTATAGATGTGTATAGAATCTAGGTATTTTATCAACTCCTTTGAACAGAGCCATTAGGTACTATATATAGGCATATATATTCAAGGTTTTAAGGTAATTGAAACAATCCGTATTAATGAAATGACACGGTGGGCTCAAAACTGTCACCAACTGTTAGGATGGTGACAAGAGACTGCGTGTTTCAACAGGACTCAGTTCCTGTTTCAAGAACTCTCTACACTTTTAAACTACCATTTGCGAGTGTTTTCCCTACTAAGTAGGATTCGCTACTCCAAGAGAAAGGTCTAATGGGCACTTCGTTATAGCATAAGTATTAATATAGATATACAATACAAGATATGGAATTAAATTGTTAGATACATTACGCAAAAAATATCGACACCACGAAATTGACTATTGTTGCAGTTTCCATTGATAAAAAGGGGGCATTGAAGGCTACTCCTAATCCTATGTAAATGTCCAAAGGACCGTTGTTAACACAACCTGATCCAACATGTAAATCACGTGCATGGGAAGGTAATCGGATTGTGCTGCTCGTGCCTAATAGAGAAATGTTCGATATGCTCCATAAGTCTGATAAGTAATTCACTTTTCCTAGCCGTCACATGCATACCCGATGAATGGTCATGTCAATACTTCTTTTTTTTTGCGTACAGATTTACGTGTTTGTCCTTGATCGATTTATCGGTACAACGCGTATGCTATATTAACCAGGGAATGAACAAGCACTTTTGTACATCTGGGCCCAGTTGTTCAAAAGATAAGTATGTTAATCACAATTTAACAACAATTTTTTTTATATATTAATCAAATCATTTTCGGAAAAATTAACTTGAAAACATTTTATGAAACAAAAACACTCGTCAGTCTCCTCCTACCTGACCATTGAAGGAATATGCATACCCAGGTTTTGAAGTAAAGGAGAAATGAGATTTTTACCAAATAAAGTTATGAAGCTAACCATCCCCTTGAACAGTTGGACTAGCAACCTGCTGATAGATAGGGCAACAACGCAGTATTAACCATAAAGGGTTGTACAATATACAGAAAAAACAGAAAATTTAAAAATAGCTAGGATACAGCATCTGTTGGGTAATTATATGAAACCCAATTTGTACAGATGTATCGTCTTTCTGTCCTTCAAAGACCCGATTGGTGGATTGGTCGATCTGTGCAATATATAAGGAATAGTTATTCTATCTTCGTCACTTTCTTGAACAATATGTAAATGATTTTTTGGGTTATTTTACAACAATTGCGAAACAAGTTATATCAACTTATATCAATCACACGTGTTGGCCCGGATGGAGGCAAGCGGGGAGCCTTTCTGTGGAAGGAAATCATGGTACCGAAAGAAAACCCAGGGGTCAGGCAAGGTGACCTCATAACTTTGCACGTGCGATTAAGAAATCGAACCCTGGCCACGGGGGAAATATGGACGCTTAGACCTGTCAGTGCTGCTAGAGGACAAATGTGAAATTAGGAATATCCGAATTGGCTAAAAACCACATTACTACAGATGGAAACGTACATTAGACTTGTGATTCAAACAATGTGGTATTCTTTGTATAATTGTTCTTTTAAAAGTACATTATTTACGTTGAATTCTGTAAAGTAAAGACAAACACTAATGCACATTGGTGTCTGGTAAAAGTATACCTCGTCTAAAAGTCCTTTTGTTGGGTCGTTATGTCAGAGTAGGTTTCGCTGTAAGATTTTCAATTTTAGTGACAAAAACATGTTTAGTGAGTTAACGTCGTTTTCAATCTTCAGAACATTCGTCTCCAGTAAGCCCAGATAAGATTATGTAACGAAATAAGAGGTTCACTAATTAAGTTGACTTTCCAATAAGTTTCACCAATGTCTTAACACTTTCCTGTTAAAGTTTTCTTTACTTTTCTCCCCAAAAGTTAGGGCAAACCCTAATGTGCATAGTAGTCCGTATACCTCCTGTCTAAAAGACCTTTGGGTGGGTCGTTATGTCAAAAAGCGATAGTTTTCGCTTGAAGATTTTCAATTGGTGAGGCGAAAACGTGTTAAGTTTGTTAACGTCGTTTTCAATCCTGAAAACATTTGTCTTCAGTAAGCCTAGATAAGATTATGTAACGAAATACAGGTTCACTAATTCAGTTGACTTTCAAAGAAGATTCATCGCCGTCTAATTACATTCATGTTCATAGTTTGTTTACTTTTCTAACCGATAGCTACAATTTAGTGTATTTACTTCCGCCGTACCGTAATTGACACAAAATAGATGACTTTTGGCAGCCGAGGCTCTGTTGTACTAAACAAGTTTCAGTATAGGCTTCATGTTTGTACAAAACACTTTAGAATATGCAATTGTACTACAATAAACGTGTATATTCTAGTAGTTATCTTATTTTAGCAATTTTCGTGCTAGAGTTAATGCGCTAATCAGACTTTTATATAGCAAATAATGCTGATGCGCCAGTTCATTATCACGCTAATCTGTTTAAATTTGCTAATGCGCTAGAATATGATCGCGACATACAAAAATAGGTCACTGTTACCGAATCACAAGGGCTAACTTATATGGCAGGATGCTGTTGCAATGTATTCGTTTACATACAGATAGATATTTACTTATCTCTCAAATTGTACACAAAATATTATCGGTTTAGATTCCCTCGAGGAATTTCACACTAAAAAGGCAACTATATCTTATACATTTCGAGGTAGAAAATGTATATTTTAAGAAAGCAATATTTTTATGTATAATGAATTTCAAACATTAAGGAAACATTCAATAAAGTCAAAGAATGGGAATAGGAAATGAAATATGGACTTTTTCATTGTATTCTATACAACATCAATATTAACTGCTTATCCGACACAGCTAAGTCCAAAAGTGAAATTTCATTGTATTTTATACAACGGCAAGATTAACTGCTTATGCGACACAGTGTGAGTTCAATAAGGAAATGAGGTGTTTTAGAATATGCGACAGGACATTTCTAAATGAATAATTCAGGAATGCGTTAATTACTGCTTCAGAATTTGTTAATGGCACCATGGCGGTATTGAAATAAAATACCCATTTATGGAATCGTAAATTACCATTCTTGCAATAATATTCAATTTATGATAGATATGCTGCCTAAGAATCAGAAGCAACAGCTTTTCAGGTTTTTCTCTTCACGAATAACTGAAATTAACACCGCAGGCTCAAAATAAGCAATTAAAATCAATTTTGCATTCAATTCAGTATAAGTTTTCCGGTAGGTGTAAAAAGTGATATTGTATTTTCTTAACTGTTCACTACTCAATTAGACAAGCAATTAAGCATACTCATATACGTAATCACCATATCTCATTTGTTAGTTTGTTTAGAATTTTCATTACTCATTAAATTGTGCGTCTCGAAACTATGTTTTGGGTCACTACATTGTTTGAAATCACCGATTTCATAGAAATAGATTATACGCAAGTATCTGGTGTAAATTCTCGCGGTGGGATATCACGTTCAAGGGCGTTACTGGCGATTCATTCAAGCACTAAACAAAATGGCTTGCTGCAAGCTTTACAACTCCTAATAATGAAAGCAAAAGAAACTGCTATTTAACTGTTTGATATTCCTGCAAACTGACAGGAACAACAGCTCTTTTTTGTTAATCCCATTTGATTATTCGATTTCATTGGATTCCATACATAACATCTAAGGATGTACCAATGGTATCGAATGGTATTTAATTCAGAACTATAAAAGTACTGAGGAAATATTGTATGAAGATTTGAATCTTATGTATCATAGATATGCATGATATGACGGTCGACTGAGATCCGTGTGAGAACAAAGAAAGGATAAGTCAGCTGCATTTCACTCGAGATGTTTAAATGGTCTCAATCCCCTCCTCCAATTTTGGGGATTGTTTATCCAATGCTAACTGTTTACAGTGGTTAACGCAGCACAAACATTAGGATTCTTGCATCCCAAATGCACTGTAGTAAGAGGTGGCTCACAGCAGTTCCTTTCATGATCTGATATTTACATCTGTGTCTTTTGAACTGACCAAACTTGATTTTCCGACTCTAAAAGTTTAAAGATACACGTGGGTTCGTTTTCACTTTCTTTCCAGAACTATCTCTGTCAGTTTTCGGTTTCCTGTGTAGATGACATGGTTTATCACCTTGACACTCGTCCCTATTTGACCATGACTATGGCGAGGTTAAACTTCTAACAATAAGGCGATTCGTCTATTCAATCAATGATGAGTATGGTGAATCGAGTTAGTATGCTACTCGCCTTATTGACTGAACAATCTCGTGGAATATAATATAAGTCATGTTTTTTTCGATCTGTGTGACATTTGCATAGTACGATACGGATGCTGAGACAAGTTAATGTGATATGGCATTCAATCTTAGTATGAATGTCACCTGAAGGAATGGTTATCAAAGATTCATCATGTCGTAATTACATCAAACGAGAAAAACGTGAATTACTTATCGAGTGATTTTAATACAAAGTATATTTTAAATGTTTTGATCATTTTTTAATACTATTTATCCAATGTCGTAAAACCAGTTCGATGTTTGATGTATCCGTATAGTCTCTTCCATATTGATGTTAGAATAAAACATACAATTCTAAAGAGAAACTATACTCTTTGAGACAAGCTAAAGAGACCAGATCAAGTGATGGAAACCTTTTAAAGTGCTTTAACGATTACATACACAGGTAATTTACGTCCATCTTGACGTCATTTCTTTGAACTATCTTTCCTCAATATTTTGCGATTTTCTCATTTAATGAAATATTATGAAAAAAATATACCATTAACACTTTAAATGTGACGTAACTGTGATTGATTTTTTGTTTCACTAAGTAGTTTTCTTCACCTTGTATTGAAAGGTATCTTTAGGAAAAACAAGATCTTCAAACAACTATCGCTGAGTTATAAAATGTATAGCCCGTGAAAGGCTTGCTAGATAAATGTAGCAGTTTCCCCCCATTTTATCATTCTATGGATCAAGTTGAAGTCCATATCACAGACACGACGTGGTAGATACAACACCTTACAAAAAAACGGCTTAGATATGACCGATTGAAGTCTTAAATATTTAAATAACCTTTCTTACATCCAATGATAAAAGAAACTGCAGAAAGTTTGAATCGATTGATGAAACATTATGGTTCACAACTTTAATCATAAAAAATGATGACTAAAGTGATAAGAAACTATTTCTATAAATAAAGGCTTTCGTTTTCTGTCATACTCTAAATAACCATTACAGTTTGAATTGAAGCTGATTGGCGAGTTAGATGGTCATCTGGTACATTTTCAGCATTCATTTTACTGGAAGCTCGTGAAAGGTTGCTGAGTACATATTTGTCACACCAGAGGAACACCGCACATTGTAACCCATGTAGGAGTGGAGAAAGAACATATTTATTTATAATAATGGATGTTGTAAGAGGCAACTAATTATTGGATCGCCCTACAGTATTCCTTGGCGATCACTTCGACACCATCTATTTCGGAACAGTGAAAAACACATGAACACAACCTTCTTTGTCCCAAGCTCAAGGTAGCCTGCAACTGGAAGTACGACCATATGTACCTTCTACTTATTGCAATTCAAAAGACCAAAATATTTTGAATCATTTTCATTTTTTCCTGTCTTTCTATTGGTATTCTCTTGACACCCGTTCTTGTATGATCCTGACTGTTGTTGTCCTCTATCATCTCGATATCCGCCCTCATACGATCAAATTTGGTGTTCACCTACACACTCGTTCCGATATGATCCTGATTGTTAGTGTCCCGATCCCTATTCATATGACCTTAACTGCTGGTGTCCCCTAGACACTCGTCGTCCTATGACCCTATTTGTTGATGTCTCCTGCCATTATGTCCACATATGACCATGTTTGTTGGTGTCTCCTATGACCTCGTCCTCATATGACCAGGTTTGTTGGTTTCTCTAGTCACTCATTCTTCATATGACCCCGTTTGTTAGTGCTTCCTGTCTCTTCGTCCTCATATGACCCTGTTTGTTAGTGCTTCCTGTCTCTTCGTCCTCATATGACCCTGTTTGTTGCTGTCTCCTATGATCTCGTCCTTATATGACCCTGTTTGATTGTGTCTCCTCTCCTTCCGTCCTTTTATGACCCTGTTTGTTGCTGTCTCCTATGACCTCGTCCTTATATGACCCTATTTGATTGTGTCTCCTCTCCCTCCGTCCTTTTATGACCCTGTTTGTTGGTGGCTCCCTAGAAACTCGTTTTCGTATGGCTCTTACCGTTTCGTTCCCCTAGACATATAAACTAGTAGGACCCCGGTGTCATTAAACTAATGTTTTAAGTGAATTCAGTATGATATGATCAATGGACATAAAACAGGAACAGCGCTAATGGAAATGTTTTCCCAGATTTTTTGACTGATTCATATTTTGTCTCATTGGCAAGCGGATTGACTGGGCATAAAATAGACACAACTGTTTTTATTTCAGAATAACAATTGGTACTCTGAGCCGTTGACAATAAAACATATTGACCTGTTGACATATTTATCCTATTTATCCCCGTATTAACATTTAAACAATACAATTTAGTTTATTGGTTGGGAATGAAATTTAAAACGACCATTAATGACTAGTTATCGTTATAATAATCTTCTAATTCATTCAACGAATTTTGATTCAGTGGCGTTTAATTGAATTCGCTGTTATGATATACATACCCAACAAAAACTATAAAATGCACTCTAAAATATCGGATTACTTGCCACAAATGTATAAATATTATTTCAAACTGATTGTAATGTAATATAAAACATCAAGTTGTATAATCGTGTTACTGAGTTATTGATTATACGTTTAATTGTCATTTTTATGTTCAAATAAGTTGTCATACAAATTACTATTTATTCAGCGTTTTACCAATTTTCCTTTCACTTTCAGTTCCGATAAATTCTGTTTCAGTTCCAGTGACGGTATAATGAAAATGTCGCAACAAAAGTCAATTCATCAAGGCTCTCACAATTCAACTAATCTTAAGTACTTTTTATAGTGCATTCAATGAATCCATGTAAGCATATACCATATCAATTAGTATATTTCCTATGCATTACCAACTACGAAGAACACGCGCGTGCAATAATATGCACGTGAAACAATACACGCTGTTACGATAATCTGGTTCAATGACATATTCATTCGGCGTTTTGGTATAAAATTAATCGGATTGTAGAAACAGTTGATACATTTGTCACTCATGTAATTTTACACCAGAGTTAATTTTGAAATTGACATCTTCATGTGTAATCCCATTATCTAAAAATAATTTCGTTATTCCGTGAAATATAATGTATTTGAATTACTGTTTATATCTATCTCTTAAATTACCTGTACTAAAAGGAAACTGTACAGGCCGTGCATATAGATTTGAAGTAAACATTATCACTAGATTTTGGAAATATTGCACAACTAATTACTCTCTTACATGAAAACGATTGTGCGTTAGTTATCTAGATTACAATTGTTCCCTCACATCATAGTTAAAATTAAGAAGAAAGTAACCTTGGTCAAGTTGAAAATGATGGGAACTTCTTGTTAAGTTGACCGGAGAAACCGAGATCAGTCACTAAGATTGCATTGGTTTTTTATTCGCGAGTTTGAAACCCATGTGGCGCAATTGCCTGGTACTGACCAAAGGTAGATGTTTTTTCTCCGGGTACTCCGGCTTTCCTCCACCTCCAAAACCTCACACGTCCTTAAATGACCCTGGCAGTTTACATGACATTAAACAAAATATACCAAACTAAACCAAATGTAATTATTTTTTTATCTTATTAAGGGAAAGCATATTTATTATCGCCAATTAAAACACGAAATGGATGGAACAGGCCGAATGTCATTGTATTCCCCTTTGAACAAAGAAGCTTCAAAATGATTATTCTGAAATCTCGAAGACAGCAGATATATACTCAGGCGAAACGTCTGATCTCTAGAGAAATCAAATTTGTCGAGACTGGTTTCCAACTGTCTTTAAACAGGTTTCGCTGTTTACATTAGCTAAGGCGGTAACATATATCTCCTTATATCAAGGCCCGATCACTGTTTGCTTGGAAAACAGTGCGGCTACATTGCTGTGTGAACCGCCAAAGCGTCTTATTTAGCGTGGCTCTGACAATGGTCTGGTCGAATGAATGTTAGTGTATATATTTCCTTTTCATTTGATAGTTTAACGCCAAATTGGGTTTTCATTGACCTGTATTGACCTTCATTAGGACAAGTTGCAGACAGAATAATTCCATTTCCATGACAAGAGATCAAGATTATTTGGTTGTACAATAGTAGCAGACTCACGTTGGAGATATATATTCTTTTCATCGAATAAGATTTCTAGCCAATATAGAAAGTCGGGGTTAATACATCAGCGCTATCAATACATGCTATTATATTGCTTGTATCAGCTTCCTTATTGTATTGGTGGCCTTTTGATTATAGAATTTATAATTGACGTTTGGCGAGATAACACAGATTGTGTTGCACGTTAACGACAGTAAACGTGTTTCAATGAACATTTTAGTCGACGGAGACAGTTTTATTTGTTATTTTTCAACGCAACAATTAAGGATAATTATATATGGTGTCCAAATCGCATATTGTTAGCTGAAAAATTCATTTTAAAGTGCAATCCCAAAGTACTGCCATACATAATGCAATTTTCCTGACAATATATATATATTGCCTTAATTATTATATTCGGAATTTAAATTTGTTGTTTATCTGACAATAAATGTGGTTTTCTCGTCTCCAGATAGACTAAACGGGTTAAAATCTCTTCTTTGATATTTCAACAATTGTTTAGACAGGTTTTACTTCTATAAACTTTGTCTTGGTTGTTTAGGTGTGTGATGCAATTAATTCGAAAAAAATGGACTTTAGAAGTTTATCTGATATAATAAGTTAGTAAAAGTGTCATGTTTAAATATATATATAAATTCAAAAAGTGCATTCAAAGTTTCCTAGAGTCAATGGTGTAAATATTCTGTTTTTTATCAAAACGGAAATTTCATGACTTCACGTATAATTTTGTGATAAAATTGCATTTCAAACTGGTGGTAAATTCGCTTCTGCTGCTCTGTCCGACAATTCATGCCATATTTTGTCTCGACAAGATACATTTGAATCTCGTTTTGTTGGAGCGCCTGCTGGTACAGACACTTCCTTAACAAGCTGTAATGTAGGACTTGCGCAAGCTTTCCCTGCTCCATATGGAATTAACATGCTTTTACATTGAAACAGCTGGGCTTAACTGTTTTGTTAGAAAGCATTGCAACGCTATGAAAACTCTTTCATGTTATGTATGATCAAAATGATCATAGTCCTGATATGATTCGCAACTTTTAGAGTCAATGCTGAGAATTTCTCTCAGACATGAATGGAAATTGACGCCAGTAGTCAAACGAGATGATAAAGACTCATGATGTTTTCCAACAGCTTGGATGGCTCATGCATATTTAACTCGATTAGTACGTTGGTTTTTAAACGATTTTCCATTCTCCGCTCTATTGTCTGTCAAACGATAGTGCTGTATTGGTATTTGAGTAGAACGCATGGATATATGAAAATATACATCTTATCATAGCAGATAAGAAAAGAAAT
Organism: Pecten maximus; assembly: GCF_902652985.1. Taxonomy (NCBI): domain Eukaryota; kingdom Metazoa; phylum Mollusca; class Bivalvia; order Pectinida; family Pectinidae; genus Pecten; species Pecten maximus. The sequence goes on along the minus strand of NC_047030.1, from coordinate 32,033,250 downwards.
ATGTCCTTGCGAAGGTGAATGTATAAAAAAAATAATAAAAAATCAAGACTTTGCCGCAAGGCCTTTCTGCCCTCTCAGGCTTCTTCAGGCGGACTGAACTTTTGTTTATTTGTACGTTGATTAGATATGTATGACGTCATCAATTGTGATGACGTCATCAGTTTACAATAGCGTGACGCAATAAACAAAGTTTGGTTTTAGCATTATATATTATATTACGATAATGTTAAGACCTGAAAACAAGTTATATGCACACCATACATACGTTTCCTCATTAAGACAAAAGGATGTCATTCCACAATCATAAAGATGTACTTTGCCAAGTGGTCATGATCTGGTGCTTGGGTGGATACGCTCATTTAGTCTGAAACGGCGTCTTGACTCATAAAATGCTACAGATGATGAGAAAGCCATGACTATCATAAATTTGTCAATGCAAGGATCAGACGAGAACTGATTACAATGTTATGTATTGCCAAATTATAGATAACACGCCAGAGTTAATGATAGGTGTCAGTCTTGGAAACAGTACAGCAGGCATCAGACACTCCTAAACTCCAGGCGAACACGGCTTCGTGTCTATTGCGGTGTTGAGTTAAATTAATTCTAGTAAACAGGAAATAGCGATATAAGGACAGAGCAATTCTAAGGAAATAAATATTAAAAAAAATATATCATGCAAGTTATTTCACAAAATTATCCTCTGGCAGCTAATTTGAAGATGAAAATCTGCACATATTAGCAGGTATGCGTTCATTAACCAGACATAGTTTGAAAAAGTCAGATCGATGTATCCTCCAGGCGCACGTATAGTACATGTATAACTATGTACTGTCAGAAAGGATCAATTTTATAAATTTGATATTTTCACAAAAAGGTTGTGTGATCACTTATGGCAATATCCCAGACAAATATGGAGACAACACTGTCGTTTCTGCCTTTAATTCCACACTTTAGATATGTTTTGATTTTGTGGTACAAATTTGCTGCATTATTCATATACATGTTTATATATCATGTTATTGTCTTTGTGCTCTTTGTGTCTTGATAAAGGGGCGGATTGCCTCGAAAATTTGACATTTTTCATTGTCCACCCTCTTTGAATTACTTCTTTGCTCCATATCAACATTTCAAGTAATTCGTATCCTGCAGACACACGTCTGCAAAGATCCAGTTTTATCCGGAAAATTCCTTTTTATATTACTTCTTTGACCCATTTATATACATGTATATGTCTTGTTTCCTTGGTTAGATTTTTCTTATAATATCTGAGTAGCTGGTGTAATGCCGACCGTACACTAGTATGTTAGGGTCACCTAAGAGAAATTTTACAACGCCACCGCACTCACATTTCCTGAACACGCGACTATGATACCCACCTATGACACCCAACTATGACACCCAACTTGGTTCGATTATGCTGGAAACGGGTTAAATAGGCCTCACGGCTAATCCATCTAAAACTGAACGTCAATCAGCAGGTTTGCCTCAGGGAGGTGGCAGAATGTATAACCGTCCTTACGTGGTTGGACTCTCAACACTTACGTAAAAAGCAAGGAATTGTTCTATAATACATTAGTAATTAAAAAAAGTTGTCAGGTAGTAGAGAGAAAATACGGACGCTCAATCCTAAGGCCAAAACCGAGGCATTGCCAAGTAGTGTTATAGAGACATCATACATCAGGTTTATTCCAATGCATGCAAAAAAAAAAAAGTACGTTTCCGTGTCGTTAAACAGAGGAGAAGGAAGCTCATTACTAAGATATGCAACTCATGCTGCATAGCAATATTTTGGACGTAAAAAAACAAAACAAAAACGCAAAAACGCACCACTTGAAAAATTCTGGAAAATGTATAAAGTAAAATCAACATAAAAAATGGTAGTATATATCACTGACTGTAATGTCTTAGTCGTGCTTTAGAAATACATTCATTGAGCCCAATATTGATGATCAGTAGGTATTCACAAGCTACTACAAGGGCATCTTGCCTCAAAACGACACTCGGCGATATAAAACCCAAGAAAAGAAACGAAAACAACTCCTGCATAATGTATTTATATTCTCTTTCTGCTCAAATGGTATTCTCGTTTGTACAGACATTTGGATATTGATGAAATGCATCGTTCCGTCGTTGTTGATATTCTAACGGGGAATGGGTAGAAGAATAATGTTTAAATTATGTGATCAGAAAAAAAAAGAAAATGCAAAAGACTTCCGATATAATCAGCTCTGGCCAAGATTAGGTATTAATCACATGCTATTTTACTGCATGTAGAATGTGTGATCAGCGTAAATTAAGAAAAAGTCACCCATTTCAGGAGGAGACGTTTTGGTTATCATTGTGTCCTCCACAAACCCCGAGGCACTGTGACGTGTCGTCTGCTTCCAAGACACATTGATCTAGTGTCCCTGTACACAACGACTATTCCTGTCCATTTTTGACTCATGATAAAACATAAACAGGTGACACAAAACCGTCAAACGAACGCGTGTTTTCATGGTTGGGAGCATCCAGAGAATGCAATGATCAAATAATAAAAGGGCATGACGTCATTGAAATGATTTTATGCAATATAAATCAAGTAAAGGGGAATCTTTTAAACCAGTTAAAAGTATAACTTTACCTTACTATGACACTCAAAGTCTAAAGGAAACCCAAGGTTCTTAAAAACTGAGATAAGCTATTGAAATGTAACTTCAACCAAAGTCAAAAAAATAATCACTGCAAACTATTATGAAAAGTAGCATGCGCAGACGACATTTAACGATTACCCAATGGAACACTAGAAACGAAATCAGAGAGAATGGGAGGACACGAGAAGACAGTGATTGTCATAAAAATCATTTTAATATCGGCAACCAGAATGAAAGATGGAGGAGAGCGCATGAGGCTGATCTAAGTTACACTTGTAATCGTCCTGACGTTAAAACTTAACACTATATCGATTAGTGTTCAAATAACTTAATGAGACCTTTCATATATTTGCATTGGCTACGGTTCACATGAAGTATTAGGGGCATCGTGGTTGCTTGTGACATAGACATAGGATGTTTCATATGTATTTTCTTAACCGTCAGTTTTGAGGACATGGCGAATCAGAGTTTCTAAGGTAGCTTGGTATCTATCACTACTGAGATCCACACAATGATAAGACATTAGCCACTTTTAGAATCGTATCTCTTAACATGTCTTGAATATAGATTGTTTCATTGTATTCTTAAGATTGATTTTCATACACAAATAGTTTAACATCACAGCTGTACGAAACATGCCCTCCTTTCCCTCCTCCCCCAACCACTCAATCTCCCCTCTCCCCTCCCTCACCATTCTCCCATCTTCACGGTGTAACATCCTCATATACTTTCTTATACGATTTAAGTAGTCGCTCTTTCATACTTTCATAACTGTGTAGCCCTTACTGTCAGAATGAGAATGCACATTTTCTGTTTCTCATTATGTATACTACAATTACTTAGGCATATCGATATTCTGCGACAATATATAAACCAGGACTTACCATGTATCAAAGTTATTACACAACATATTAAGTATGATAAATCAGCGCTCTCAGATATCTGCACAGAGCCTATTGATACCAATTTAGAAGAAACCAATGCTTATAAACAATTTGATTCCCTGTATAGGTTTGATCAACATCAAACACAGAAGAACAAAATATTGGAGAATATCACATTAACTCCGACTACTACTTATCATGATTATAATCATGTATTTTATCCTGTCAAAACAAATCACAGAAATTCCTGAATAACAACAGGCATACAATGAATACCAGAGGAGATAATAACTTCTTCAACATAGTCCATGCAATGGTTTTATCAGAAGAACATAAGGATACAACATATCTGCCAAGACTAATAACTGTATAACCAGGTCCCAGGAGAGAATCTATTTCTAATATCAGTTTTCTAATGGGAAATTTTGACAAACCCCACTGTTTTATAGATTCACAAGGAGCGCATAAATGTCAATATCAAGTGTCTTGCTAACACTGCAGGTCTTGCCAATGAGAAATTATTCAATTTGAATTATGTGGACGTTATTTACTGTAGAAGCATAGCAGCAACTTTTGATACAAATTAACCGGTCACAATATGTTAACATAATTTTCTTAGATCGTCATCGAACAATGTATTCCTCTAACGTCAATCCTATAACAATATAATGCTGCAACGCGAACATGTTTTCGTAAATATTGGAACTGTGTAAAGAAAGCCATTTCATACATTTTCTTAATTACATACATGTCATATAAGCTATCTGCGATTTGATTGGCGCATTACGTGTGAAGTGTATTCCTACACGTGGGAACGACCTACCTTTTATTACGTAACGTAGCAACTTAGTCCGAAAGGTAAAATGACCAAACCATTCCTCCAAATCAGATAATGTAACTTACAGAATGTGGTTAATTACAGCCATTGAACGACGGGTGAAAAACTCTCTAGAAATATTTCCAAAACGATTGCCACACAGAACAATCGGCTGAAACGTTCGTCGACACACCATACATTTCAAAATAATAGATCTGTCTCTCTCTCTCTCTCTCTCTCTCTCTCCCTCCCCTCTCAGCTTCCACAGCAGTGTGAACACAGTGTTTGCTAGGAATATATCTCAACTCTCTAACTCATACAAAGTCACTTGTAAATCAAAATCTGAAAACATTGTCCGAGGTCCTGTAAAGCAAACTGTTGAGGAATATGTTTTCGCATGTTCTATTCAAAACTTTTTTTTCATTTTTTTTTTGCGCTAAAACCGAATGTTTCTTACTTACAAACAATTCATATGCAAAATTAAGGTAATGAAAAATGCATTGTTTATTAAAAAGTAAACTTTAAAAAGAGTTCATTATTGTTTCGTACTATTTTTGCAGACATATCTGCACTTGACCGATATTTGGTTTTTAGTGATGCGGGTCAAAATAGTGCTGATCAATTGATCTTTCAGCTGACTGAACACTCTAAACTTGAAAGAACAAAAGTAAGTATGGGTCACATGATAAATATAATCTATTATTCTGTTCTCTTCAAATTTAGTTGATGATGCACATTTTGAATTGAATGAAGTTTTGAACTGAGCTCGTATCATAAATCTAACGTGACGGGAAATGAATGACAGCTCTATAAATTGGTTCAAACTGATTAAAAGTTAAACACTTACAAAACAGGATAATCATCAAGTGCTGTTTTCCACAGAGGGAGTATTTTGAATAAATCTTCTGAAATAGCTATCCTAGATTATCCCTTAAAGTAGATTCATTATAAGAAATCCTCTGCAGGCTTCAAATAAGAAATAGACATCCAAAATATCTCTAATACGAGCACTCTAAGATATTGAAGAGACCAATATTGAAGCTAATGAAGCCATCTGACATGCACTTTCCCCTTCCTTTCATATATATCGTGTTCTATGTCCCCGAAGATGTATCTTTCATTAAGGTGTGTTACAGATACAAAAGAGGATAGTACATTGAGTCAATGAACTTCTGAATAAAGCCTTAAAAATGAAAACAGAAACAAAATTTAGGAGACGACTACATAATTAACCTATCAGGAGTTTATAGCAAAAGGCCATTTTGCATAAGACCCTAGCCGAACTTCATCATTTTCATCACCAAAATTGATATAGAATTACCGGTTTCAATGACATCAAAACATTAGCAATTTACATTATCAGGAATACTAGTTACTCGTGACAAGACACCGGATATTTTTTATAGATGTAGTTTAATTCATTAAGGATCTACATTGTCTACCATATAATTTCATTTAAAGCTGCTAATATCTTTTTTCTTGTGTGCAATTCTTGCTATGAAACTTGATACCAACTCCTTGACATATAATCCTTGATAAGCTACCATGTAACGTTCACGAATAATAGGAATATGTTCACTAATTGTTTTCCCTGCCTTTTTGTTACATGAACATCACTCCCAAAGGGAAATAATTGGTCATGTGATATTTGTTCCAAGTGCGTGCTCACGCTCTAACGCTCAATGCGCTTAACACTATACCATTTTATTCAGTAGTTGGCACGTCCATGTCGGACAATTAACCTAAACTATTATACGTTATCATTAACAATGAATATAATCAGATGCGAATCAGTAACACATTTTTTTTGAGTTTTTTTTAATTGAAAGGAAGTGTTTTGTTCAGCTAGTTAATTGAGCTTTGGTTCATTCCGAGGCCGACACGATTCCGAGCAGACGACAATATGCCTACAGTTGGAAAGATGGAGGTTAGGGTTTGTGTCAATAAATGTATTATATTACTTTAAATCCGTTGCGCAAAGAAAATCAAAAGGATTAGAATATAGACATATAGTTAGGGTTGTTACAATACTGCACCATGGAAGCTTGAAAAGAAACACCGACAGCTTTTAAGCTGTTAAAACTAACCGTACATCAAAAGAAAGATACTTCAATGTATAGATATATAGTGGTCACTAACCCATAGGGTCTTTGTCAGAAGTGCTTCACTAAATTTTCATACTAGATTATCTCCCCCTCGTTTGAAACTTAGAGAATCAGATATATCCTCTGGACCAAAATCATAAATTTCGGTTTAATGTATAAATTTAATATTCTAGACATTGCTTACCAATCTATGTTTATGATAATGATGCCTAATGGTAGAGTAAGAAGAGTCTGTATCGTGTTGGGAATATATACTAATAATTCAATCTTGCTTGTAACAAGCATTTCCCTTGGCATACCAATTTATGTTATCAGCCAAAAACTTAAACAATGACACCGTTTGTAAAGTCGCTTTTGATTGGCTGACACAACGGCGCAATAATTTATAAGAGAAATGAGTCCATGCTTAGAGTAGAATTTCACAGGGATTGTGTACAGTAGCTTAAAACATATAAGCATCATCGTGAAATGTATTTCTTTATGTTCTTGAGCCATAATACCCCAGGAAAATACAGTAAAATAAATTAAAAAAAATTTTTTTTAAAAGCAGTGAAAATGATACGTGACATATGACGTATCATGCGGAAGTCCATTTCTATATCATGTTATATACAGTTAGAAATATTTAGAATTGTATATGGGAAACAAATAGCATCTGACAATAAGGTCAATGTCTTCTTATTCAGACCTTCTAACCTGCGTTAGGGACGACCTATTGATAACAGCAATATGAATATATACGAAACGTGTCGTGAATTTATAACAGTGGTTAAGATAATTAAAACATTCCATGTCGTTGTAACTGTTATTCAGGAAGCAAACTGTTTATTATACCCGAGAGGTCTTTGTAATTGTATACTAACATATTCATGAAAAAAAAAATCCCAAAACAGATATTTGTACGAAATCTTCAAGATAACCTCTGGATGGCATGATTTAATTTCAGTGGTTTTTAAATTGAATTTACATTTGAAATTGTATCCAGTAGTTAAAAAATAACAAGCGAGTCCTTGAAAAACGAATGAAGGATATGTGATGCAGCTTTACATTTATTACTCGGCATTTACTCATTTTAACTGTACATGTGTGTGTTCCGTGTAATCTTGTTATATACCAACTACATGCATTTTCAACATAGATTGCAACTGAGAATGCTGTAATGCAAACTTAACTCTTTAGAAATATATACCCCAAGTGACCCGGAATGATAAGCGTCCTCTGCCCTTTGGACACCAGATATCCGCCATGCCAATCTAGGTCAAATCGAGGTCTTTTTTAATATTATTTTTGGCGCGTTAAGCGTACGTTTCATATGTTAGAAAGACAATATTATATATGTTTAATACAAGTTAATAATGCACACATATATATCAATTAACGCTCCGACAAAGTCTTCATTACTGGCAGAATTCACGTTTGGCACGACGACCAACCCATTACATCATGGCGGGCGTGTAATGGTAATGGCGTTGCACAGACACAGTGTTATTGATATGATTTTATCGCCTTCGTGTAATGTTTACATAAAACATAAAACAAAGGCATTTCACATCTTTATCAGGCAGATCTTCCAGACGTATACCATGGACAATGATCGATAACCAGATAGTGTGTACGTGTTTTTTATTTCTATTTTCTTTTATCGACACCTTTTCGACAGGTTGTCCCATTACCACTACCAGTCGGTTCCACTCATCGCAAAATTCTATGAAGCGTTTCAATGCTAAAAGTACAACATATGTGTTTCGTTTTGAGGAAAAGTGCGACATAGAAAATGTTTATGATTCATACAAAGTGGTCTTGATATATTGCAGTTTTATTTATTTAGACTTGGTTTAAAAGTAAAATGTTTTATTTTCAAAATGATCAATCTTGCCCTAGACCTGTTAATGTATTGCAATATGGCCACCAGATTCGTAAACAGGAATTTAGCATTATGAAAATATTTTACAGATATCATACTAAATGTATTGAAGGTCTCATGACATATGCTGTGCACAAGCCGGTAAACAGTATATGAACCAACCAAGATGTACATCTATTAGCTACTTAGAGCTGACGACGATGTGTATGCAGATGTAACAGGTAATGGGACCTTTGACCTTTAGACGTTCCCTAATGACCACCAAAATATGATTATGTTTAAAACCTGATGTTATGCAATAGACATCGCTTTGATTGGCGTTGCTTGGTATCAAACTTGGTTTTGTCATCAATTCTTGCTAGCTGACATTGCTATAATATATTTCAAAAGTAGTCAAAGGCTTGAACTTTGAAACCTTTAACCTTCGAACATCTTACTTTGTGTACAATAACATATTATTATACTAGGACACGAATGTTATGTGCATCTGCTAACGACCTCATGTTCAAACTGTTTACTGTGAAATACGCTTGAGGCAGTCAGGCCCAAAAACTCACAGAGACCCACTTACAAATAGATTAGTATATATTTCAAAAAGAACGATTTTCAAATGCTTATATCTTGCGCCATAAATAAAAGGTTATTGGGTATATTACTATGTGAAGAAAAAGTAATTGCCGTTTTAAAGCGAATATCTGTTATAGTTTATTAGAAATTTTATTATTTTGTAGTACTTGAAACATGGAAAATAAATTTACAATGCCCTCTCTTGTATACCCGCAGCAACTTGAAAAATCACGGGACATTTTCATTACACATTGAAGTATACACAAAATATCTACAAAAGAAACCACGCGGACATCAAAACAGATGGAGAGGTTCCGTAACTAGGTGATAAAGCTAGAAGCTAACAAATGGTTTCTAAGCAACAACACAGTTTCCATTACAACCGTAACGATAAAGAGGTCGTTAATGATCTGAAAACTCTCTTTGTTCGTGTCGAGGTAGATATGACATATGATATCATCTATATGAATACTAAGGCTGATATTGCTATCGAAAAATGCCTGATAAATGTCATCTTAATTTGGCGATCGAAAATGACATGTCAGTTTGACGGCACTATGAAAGGGTCATTGTAATGTATGCAAATTAATTAGAAAATTTACACTTACCAGTTGATGAGCATTATTAATGTTGTGACATATACAAACAGCCTGTCAATCATGATTACCCCCACAAGAAGCATTATTGAAGAACCGGAAGTTGCAGGTTTAATCATTAAGATGACACCAGGAACACCCATGATAAAATCTCCTAGAGAATTAGTGTTATAATGTAAAAAAAAAAATATAATTGTAACACAACACAGCCAAAACAAACACAAGATATCATTGGAAAATAGCTGTCGTACTGCCAATTTATAAGCACAGTCTTATTCAAAGTTTATTAGATGTGGGTCCTTGACACATGATAAGCATTATCTTATCAGGAGCCAAAGGTGAGTGACATACATATGATTTCTGATCGTAAAAATGGTGTACATCCAATCTATAAGATCACTTCATCGCGATACACGAGGAAAAAAGATATGAAATTCAAATTATCTCAAAATACTGTAATTATGCCAAAATAACCTTGAAAAATAAGGCAGTAGTCATATGTCTGCTTTCACTCTTTGCTATTAGACGACTAATAATGCATATTTTTATAACAGGAAACCGCTAAAAACCCATACAAGCCATTTATTGCACACAACAAACAAATGCTCATAGAGCTATTAACTTAACTTTTCCAATCTGAGCTATTAATTAAAAACCAAGAAGAGTTAATTAAATGAATGGTTGTGTGATAGTTCAGAGGTAATTATAAAAGGCGCCACATGAGCCCTAGTTTATAATGTTTCATTGATATGAGGGCAATTGCGCATGCGCAGAAAAATTATAAGGGCTCTTGACATTCTATGACCTTGGTTGTTGCTGGTAAAATTGAAATTTACATTTAAATGCAACCTTGAACATTTGTCACTTAATTCTTTACCTTTCGAGTATCTTTAGCATCTTTTTGGTTTATTGCACTCATTATATAGAGAAATGTCTTTGAGATGTGATAAATATATCCAGGTACATGTATACAGAGGTTTAGCGCACAATGCAACGACGATTTCTCATCTTAACTGTCGTGCTTGGAGACCAACATCTCTGTCTGGTAGAAACCTCGCATGAATTATTTAAAGTCACGTGGTTCGCTGATTGCTATATAAAGCAAATACAGCTTTTCATTAAATTGTGCGTAAATTTCAACTAAAATGGTTTTACGGCCGACTTATATCGACAAGTACACACTCTCGTGAGAGTTAAAGAGACACGTGATTTCCATGTCTATCTGTTGTCAATGTCGATATTGAGGAGCGCGTATTCCGGATAATGGAATTATTTTATTAAAGGAAATAAGATTTAATTCAAAATGTGTCCAACAAGCCAACTTTGTGAACACTATTTCTATATAGGCATTATATCATTATCTCTTCATTCAAATAAAGTGGCCATTTTTGTAAATATTGTGTCATTGCAAATGATCTTTTGAACCTTAAAGCTGGTCCGTCAAAATTTAACGATCGCCAACGACCATATATCATGATGATTTAGTTAATATAATTTAATTTTATCACATAAAACATCTTGGATATTTCAATAGAAATCGTTCATTGTATTTGCCTACGTGTTACATGAAATACCGATTAAACTGGATATTAAAACATGACTATGTCAATGGTTTTATCAATATTTTATATCAAGCATGCAGAAATTGTGGAGGGATTGTAATAAAATGCAAAAATGCAGACGATACCATCTATTCCTGAACAATGAGGCTGGTTTTAGAGAAAGGATTTTTGCTTATTATATCAAATTGTATTTCCTAAAACGTCCAGACATATGGAACAATTGCTATCGATCTCGCCACAGAAAATAATTTATCTAGTAATAGCGTTCAAGAATTATTGATAACTTATGTCGTGTCGTGTGATTACTTTGTATAGATTGCTGAATATGCGTTTCCGATTTCATTAAAACATTTAATCATCTATTTCTATAAAAGTTAATGAGAAAGTAGCTATAGCTGGCGCACCTATATAGGAACCAATTAATGAATTCTCGTCTGAAAAAATACTATACCAGGGTTTTCTACCAAAAACCATTCAATCTACTCTGGGAACTTTTACAATCGTTACCATGTCCTAATTCTCACTAATATATCTTTTACAGAGTCATTGGTCGTTCGGGAGCTCTAAAAGTTTAAACTATCATGATGCCTCCCAATTATTTTCAAACGACCCAAGGTATATGATTTGAGAAGATCTCGTAATTCTATTTTACGATGATTAACTTGTATACAATGTAGTCCAGGTCAATGCGATAATTTCATACGAAACAGGGCAATGCTGACTTGGATAAAAAATACCATTTTAGCCACTTGTCATCGTTCTTTATTTTCATCTCGAGACATAAATAGTAAGTGGCGATCAAAGCATTTTCATTTCTAGCATATGCCTGGTTTAACATAAGACGTCGCGCTAGGCAGAAGAAATCCCCCGTATATACGTATATATTACAGAATTACTAAAAGGAAGTGGTTCTGTCGAGCAAAACAATCAAGTCTGCAAGAAGGCCAAGAAGCGACGCAATAAGAAAATCGGTTGTCTCAATATTCCGGTCACAGTTCAAACTGGAGATAAAAAAACATAGACTATGCTTACCAGGATCCTTTTGCATAATATGACAATTTATATACAATCCCAATATTCTCACCTTATCTGATTTTCGGCCGTGTAAATACGCACATTTTCACCAGTCATATATTCTTATTTTGAAAAAAACTTTCACGAAACGCAAACAAAACGTAACAAATTTAACACTTCCTTTGAATGAATACCTTTTTTTAAATATGATTTTCATTTTTTGTCAGGATTAATTTCGTATTTCCCCTTTCATTTATCATAACACGCCATATTGAATGTAGCACATCAACAGAAAGGTTTCAGATCAACAAGGTTCCCAATTTGAATCGCAAGCACCATAAATGAACCCGAAGATGGCGATAAGACTATAAAAATATTTTTTATATCCATTACATGGTAAGTACTGTATTAAAAATCACATTTAAAGGTAATGTTATGTTGTAATTAACGAGTGTGTCATTGCCCTTAGAAAGCTGAGATTGGTGACATAATGAAAAGTATTTATAAGTAGTCAAACTTCGTTAACTTGAGCTTTGATAATTCGAAGACCCTGTTTAACATTTTCTTCCGAAGGTAAAAATCATATGAATGACAAACTAGGTTAATTCGAAAATCCGCGATATCTCGAGGTAGCGAGGTTCGACTGTATTCAAAAAAATTAAAATATTTATGGTCACAATAACGATTTGGGCCGCCCAATTCTAGCTGACAGTATGCGAGCATAATCAGGTATAGACAGTTTATAGGTAAATTGATTAACCTCAAGCAATTTGTAATCATTTACACCTCAAACATTTCTACAATCAAAGATACTACATTCTAGTCTGCCTGCAAGGGATGTCACATTTTCTTACGCTAATTTAAAGTACATTTATTTCAATAATTAGCTTCCCCAATGAGAACAATGTAAATATTTGATGTCCCTTTAATAGGTTCGTACTCTATACTTGGTAGGCGGCCAGTCATACAAGGCTGTACTTCGGAATTCCATTTATTGATTTTTACGTCATAGCTATTGTGTAATGTTGTATTGAAATTTTTAAAAAAGCAGCAAAAAAAAACAAAAACAAAAACAAAAACAAAACAAAACAAAACAACCCCCCCCCCCCCCCACCCCCCCAAAAAAACAACAGGGAAACAACAGAGAACCTTGTAGCATACCTCGGTGTAAAGTTTTAGTCATGCTTGAATTTATTTCGAAATTATGTGAGAGGAAACCGTCACGCTTTCATTTGTAAAAGTAATGCGCTATAAATTGATTACTGATGAGTACCAGTTGTCCAGATCTAATGCCAACAATGCAAAATCAGTGTGAGTATATAAGAGATCTGTAATGACATATTATAGGTGGAAAAAACCAACTACGTTATTTGGAACTCTGATCATTCGAAAACCTTGTTTAACTCGAACGAAAGCAAGCTTCGAGAGTAAAATATATAAACACGCTCGGTTAACTCGAAAACTCGTGACATCTAGAAGTTTTTCCATGGCCCCACTGACTTCGAGGTAAAGAAATTCGACTGTATGTTATAATATAGTCTTACCCCAGTCAATTTATCTCCCAAGACTTGCGAACAACTCAATTCTGCAAAATGTTCTCAAATTCCATAATATTTCATATTATGTAATTTAACCTCAAATTTGTTTGGTGCAGTTATCTTTTTCATTCTATATAGGACATTTTATTAAGCTCTTGATATTTCGACAGCTTGTTGGCTGATAGCAGTCGTATTTGCATCAAATTGGGCATTTGACAGAATAAATTTTTTGCGGAATAAAAGAAATTATGATGAAACGGATTGTCATTATTGATAAACATATCCTACTGATGTATCTGTTCCATATTATATTGACCAATTACAAGGCTGAATGAGGTCGAAGGAAAATAATTATGATTCATTAACACATTAGTCCAAATATAGGATTGCTTTTCACAATATCCAAATTTAGGTGACAAATAAATAATTGTGGCAGAATATTTATTAGTTCCACACTAAAAATCAATGATATTACATTACATACCGATAAGCCATATGCTTGTAATATAAAATCCGTTTCAAGTGCACTATGATTTGTTCGCTGACCTCGAGACTGCTTTTCTATTTCTCTATTAAGGTTGCAAGTTGATAACCGTGGATATAATTCCATTAGAAAGGTATACCGGTTTTCTATAAGAAAAAGTGTGATCTTGTGAAAATCATTGTCAAGCCCTGCTGTTGTCCTGGTGTAAGAAGCTGTTCAAACGGAAATTATTCGGAGCCTCTTCTAAGTCCTGTCTATCGTTTGGATTGCATGTTAGAACATATTAAGAGATATGTGTATCCGAGTGGAAATATGTATCTATCAAAGCAATTAGTTATTATATATGTTAAAATGAAGATATCAAAAAGCATCCGTGTGGAAGGGGGGCAGATTGTCTGTTATCACTGTCGAACCCATGAACAGTTAATAAACCTATTAGACTGTCCCCTATCTCCCTCCTCTGCTTGATGATATATGTAATGGTTTTTTGACAGAACAGTGTGAGCATTTCCTGAAACCACAACACACGAACATATCTATGCAAAACTAATGAACGCATCTGACCTCAGCAGTAAATATCGGTTAGGTCTCACAGTGTTTCTGGATTCAGAGGTCATTTTTATCTTAATAATTTGCACACGAACCGTTGCAGATCTGGTGAGGGTGTATTTGATTTCCTTCCGTAAAACGTAGACTACCTTTATAATGCGTAAGACAGAAAGGCAGAAAACTTCCATATACAAATAGGTTGCAGTAAGTAGCGAAACTTTGTATACAACATATTATGCTTATTATTCTTATTATTTATAGACATATTACAAATATTTCGTTATCATTACCCCTGTTCTCATTTTGAGGACATGATATCACCTTGATTATACATAGATTAACATGGTAGGTATGCAATCGATATATAGGCTTACTCTTCCTGAACGCCTGGTCTTCATCTTATCATTTTACCTTTTGGAGTGGTTCTGTGTAGGCCTTTATTTAGCTCATAGTTTGCTTTCGTTATTTTTTTTAATAAATTCTGAGAATTGCGTTCTGTTCACGCGTCATTATTCGCTTTTTAATACGTAATAGATATGACTTATTAGTAGCTTCACGCAATCAAGAACTGTCTAAAAACATTCCATGCCAAAAAGAGAAAAATGACCTATATATTCTTATTCCTGATAAAAGAAGGGACCCCATTGCGGAACCTGAATTTTTTCTTTGCACATTTAAGAGACCAAAATGTACCTGCAACCTTAGTGAACACTTAAATATCTATCTTAACAGTTATTTCCTTTCCAGCAGTTTCATAACTTTTTCTGTTATCTGTTTTTTTCTCTTGGTAATTCCTTATCAGCTGCATTGATGTAACAGAGTGTATAATGTGGGGACGTTTAACCCAGCAATACAAATCTGGTTTAAAACCATTTTAATGAATGGACCCTTTAAAGGTAAGAGAACGGATACCATCGAAATAGTGGTTCCTCTACTGACAAGAGAACGGATACCATCGAAATATTGGTTCCTCTAATGACAAGAGAACGGATACCATCGAAATATTGGTTCATCTAATGACAAGAGAACGGATACCATCGAAATTAAATTTGTGTTCCTATAATGACAAGAGAACGGATACCTTGAAATATTGGCTCCTCTAATGACAAGAAAATGGGTACCATCGAAATATTGGTTCCTCTAATGACAGGAGAACGGATATCATCGAAATATAGGTTCCTCTAATGACAAGAGAACGGATACCTTCAAAATATTGGTTCCTCTAATGACAAGAAAACGGATACCATCGAAATATTGGTTCCTCTAACGACAGGAAAATGGGTACCATCGGAATATTGGTTCCTCTAATGACAAGAGAACGGATACCTTCGAAATATTGGTTCCTCTAATGACAAGAGAACGGATACCTTCGAAATATTGGTTCCTCTAATGACAAGAAAATTGATACCATCGAAATATTGGTTCCTCTAATGACAAGAGAACGGATACCATTAAAATATTGGTTCCACTAATGACAAGAGAACGGATACCACCCAGAGCTTTGCAGAGATATGTTTTGGTACATGGTCATAAAAGACTAGGTATTGTAACTGGTCTTCTAACATCTGCTGATACGCTTCTACTCCAAAAGGAGAGGATATGTCTTTCAATTTGATTATTCAAACATAGTGCACGTACTCCCGGAGTTCCGTTCTCACCCCTTAAATCACCCGTGAAAATCTAATATCACAGTTTTAAAGAAGTCTCATACGACGAAAATTACTTTACACGTATTTTCGCAGATAGTTCTAAAAGAATTATAGAGAGAGGTTAGTCAACTTTGCATCGATCAGCTTTTGGAAATTGTATTTTATTTTCCCTTTGGCAAACACTAAATTTCATCATATGCCACTATAGGTCATTTCAAGGTTGCTAATCAAGTAAAACGACTCGTAGATACACAATAAACACAAATTATCCATGTCAAAATGTTTAAGAATACGACCATGGTTGTACTTTTGAGACAATTCTCATATAAACGTCTCGTTTGACAGCTCATTCGTAAAACGAAAACGAGCCAGGGAATTGTTTACATGTAGAATACTAAAAGATGGGCAGACATTATGGAATAGCTTCTTTGAATATCAATTTAGTAATAGCAACAGGATACATCGAACATTGCGTCCTTCCGAGAAGCGTAAGTCTTGCTAGGACCATGTGATGATATTCGAAGAAATCTGAAAAATGTTAAATTTAAGAAAAGTTAGAAAAGGAGGAAAACTTTGTTACAGACTCATATCTTGCTATCGATATACGGACGATCTACCAAATAAATAGATAATGTAGGCTTAAAATAGAAACTGATGATTATTGCATTAAAACATAGACTATATTCATTTTACAATGAATGAATGAAACTGGTTTTGTATCAACTTCCATTAATCGTTATGATTGACTCGGATGGAAGAATACGAGGGTCTTATCACAGGAGGAACTCGGGAGTATCCAGAATAAACCAACGTCCGAACGGAGAATCGAGCCCAGGCCGTCTAGGTGAAAGTGTGTTGCCATTGTGTGACCCGACCACTTTTGATTGTCATGGTAACAACTGGATAACTATCCGTGATGAAAAAAATCGAGAAAATTAAGATCAAAGATTGGCAAACGTAATGTTTACTTTCGGAGTTGTCTGCACAGAAATACTGCTCTCTCCAGAATACAACTTTAAGGTCAATTATATGAATGGGTAACGAAATGACGGATGATAGTACTAACGAACCATGACAGAAATCAGTTGAAATGTTGACCAAAAACCGAGCGAATGTCAAAGATGATTTGCAACCACATTTTTCAAATGTCAAAGGTAAATTCATGTGTTCAGAGAATGTGACCGTTACCTCCCACACCTGAGGTTCCCGAAACATAAACAAAACATATATGACCTTTCTGTTTTAGACAGCTTTGACTGACTGTTCCCTTTACTAGTCTGACATCACGTGATTAATCTAATACGATTATCAATTTAAAGTTCAGAGATTACCTCACCTCTGTTGGGAATAAGGATTATACGAAAAGACGAAAGTAAAGTACTAGGGTGCATTTCTATCATAATTTCTTACAGGACGCTTTGCTTTGCTGGGTTTGCTTCAGTGAAAGCATGACCACAAAACACTTTACAGACCGAGTTGACTGTCACGTCAGCGCAAAACAGTGACCATGTTTCTTTAAAATGAACAATAATTCAAAACATGTGATGTATATGTATTTTTCCAGGACTAAAGAAAAACGTTCTACAAGACAAAAAACGCCATTTTAAATCCAGATATAGTAGAATAATTGATGCATGCGACTTGTGGACACTTTGAGAGTATCAGAAATGATATCGGCTCCCATGAAAGAAAATATTTTAACAACAAGAAATAAATATTATTGTCTTTTTCACAGACGTTAACCATCAATTAACCTTCCATAATTCTATAATCACACTTGACATTTCATATCCCCTTTGCAAGTGTTCGAGAAAGCTTTTAAGCTTCTATTGAGCAATATAAAGAGACCATTTTTGTCATCCATTTACAATATACTATGAACTGCCAATATCTTCACATTTTCGTCCCAAAAGCGACATAATCTGTTTTAATGAGTGTCAGCTTTCCTGAAACCGGATGACATCTTAACAGTAGGTAATCATTAAAAGTATTGAATTTTGGTCTTATGATTAGAATTTCGCATGTGACCTTTGTAAAAAGAAAAAATTAAAATGTCAAGAAAATATTTGATACCTGACCGCGTAGCCGCACATAAGTAAAGTATATATGTCAGGAGCCTTTGTGGCAATGAGCAGGAAAAAAAACGGCGAAGGAAGCGATACAGCCTCTAACGTGCAATAACTGAAACAATAAATCTAGTTTTAATTTCATATACGTATATATTCCTTACGTAGACGACGCTGCAGACTTTGTCTTATTCAGCCATTTGCTCAGTATTCTATGCAAAAGAGAAAAGGTCATTATGGTTTCAGAGTCTGGACATGATATCGTGTAAATTATGTGCCTAGTACATTCGACCATTTAACATTAAAAAAACATTATTCACAATATCTCATTATTACGAAAAAAATAAATAAATTCAAATAATATTTATACATTGATGAGTTTGCTATGGTTTTAATAACGATGTCAATTGACAATGCTATTAAGGATATAAACCACCCTTTACGTATTATATCTGTGATGAATTAGCTCCCTTTAACAAAAACGATTTGCATTTATTCAAATGAGTCGCAAACTGAATCAAAATTTCAATTAATTAAATTAATTAAACAGGAACTCCTCTTAAAAGGGACACATTTTTCAGAGTTAACAAACATTAAGTTCCCCACGTTGTAATCAGTTGTAAAACGCCTGCATTTCACAGAATGTATATTGTCGCTACGGGATAATAAAATAAGTGAAATATTAACCCAGAAAAGATATTTCTCTGCTGATATGTAATTGGATTATTTTCGGGATTCGAAAGAAGAGCCCAAGGACGAAACTGTGATTAATAACAAAAATTAGATTATATTATCTTGTCTTTTTTCCCTGTTGTTTTTTAAGTTTAACTCACGGTTTTATATTCAAGGTCTTTTACCCAATTCAAGATTTCAGTGATAAATTCCGATTGCTGACAGTGTTTCAAGAGATGCAAATTGATGGAATCGAAGATAATATTTCCAATTGATGTGAGGCTTGACGTGTTCGGTGCTATGTAATATGTCCGGTGGTTGCTTAAGCACGTCCGGTGGTTGTTTAGCATCGCGAAGAGAAGTGTGACGTGTTCGGTGCTATTTGACATATCTGGTGGTTGTTTAAAACCACCTTCTTGTGAAGCGTAACGTGTTCGGTGCTATTTGACATATCTGGTGGTTATTTAAAACCACCCCTTGTGAAGCATGACGTGTTCGGTGTTATTTGACATATCTGGTGGTTATTTAAAACCACCCTATGTGAAGCGTAACGTGTTCGGTGCTATTTGAAAGGTCCTATGGTTACTTTATTCGCACCCCTGTTCTCATTCTGAGAACGTGACATTATCTGAATTTTACCTACGTTTATATTCAGAATGTCGTTTTGTGATTTGCATGAATTTACCCTTGATTTTTGTCAAAGGTAATATATTAATTACGAATCTATTTTCTATCCATATTTCGTGCTACTATAATGCAATTAATTTCTAGCACTTAGAATTTGGCTGCAAAGTAGCGCGATCTACGAAACTAGGGGAATACTGTCCTTGAACCTCGATATAATGTAATTCAAAACATTATTTTCGAAAAAGGGACAGATCGTCAAGAAACTTAATATCTTTTTATCGTTACCAACATATCAATTAACATTATAAGTTTCCAACAAACAATTTCTCATTAAGATCCAGTGCCTGCAACTAATCAAGTATTGGATATTAATCAAAAGAATAGGATATGTGTTGCAACCAAATATGGATGTGTCGAGAATATGATTCTAAGAAACCCATCTCATACCAGAGTGATTGACACAATGTCAATGGTAAGAAGACATCCAACAGTGACATTCATGTGTATTGTTTGTAAATCATTTTAAGATATATATCCACGAAGAATTAATGCCTTACGGTGTTCATTGGGGTTATAAATGACAGGGGGTTCTTCTGCATCATTTTCTAGTAGTGTTGTATATCGTGCTGCCTTTAAAGTTACATAATTTATAATGACTAACATATCATTAAAAGGCAGTAAGTTTTTATCTTTACAATTGCTGACCTTTTGTAATTCTAGGTATAGTCTTATTCGATCTAAAAATAGATAAGTTTTCATTACCAGCAGGAATATCCTTTATATGGACAGGGACGGTGAAAATTCGCTGCCTTAATGGCTGCATTTACGATGCCATAATGGACACGAAATGTATGTCATTTACAGTTCGTTATTTCACACTTCTTTCTCGCTTGTTTATATGGCAGCGTTACTATGCAAATGTGAATGAAATCGGTAGTGACCTACATATGGAGCTTCTTCTTGAACTGATCGTATAGAAACATAGGTTTGGCAAGTGACCGAAAACCGTGGATGTTGAAAAAGTCCAATTTACAGCATATGGGTTTTCATCATGCTTGCTTGTGGCATGATTTGTAGAGGTGTATCTGCAGTTCCTGTCTTTCGTTTCAAATTTAGTGTAAGGTTATTGACGCCGTTACTTTCTATGTCATGAGAAACAAATGCAATTCTCTCAGTCGCGAAGTATCGATTGCAGCTAATGTTGGTTATTAATGCCTATTTGCATTACTTGAAACAATCACTCTATGTTATAAAAATAGCATATGTTTAAAAAAGAACAAATGGTACGAAGATAATAACAAAACCACAATTCAAACTCAAAATCGATAGAATATAAACAAAAATATAAATTCACATAGAGGCTCCAGCAGAAGTACAAGGAGAATAAGACCAGGTGATCAGGAAGAGCAAGCGTCTTCTGCTTCATCGACTACAGCCGCCATACAAATCTAGGTCAAATCTGGATTTTCTCCCAATCACAACTGAGAGCCAGGGTGACGACAATTGAACCACTAAGCGCATCAACAAGCATCACACATGTCTGACTTCGTTTCAAACAAGCAAGTAGGCTAAATCACGACGTTCGCAAGATCTTCATTCACAATTTCTTTTCTGATCTTGAAGGAGCACTTCTTATGACTTCAGCCTTCAGAAATATATGATAACATCGCATCAAACAAGCAAGTCATACACAATTAAAAAGGAAGTAATAGGTTTATCGATTTCATGGATAGACAAAAAACGAATTCAATATAACAATTAACATCGTTGATGGCTCCTGGAAAACGAAGGGTAAACTTTCTAATCTACAGATCGATTTGATTTTTCGATATCACACTAACACTGTTATAACCCAATATATGTCAAGCTAGTAAGTATAACAAAGCTAAGCTTTCAACAATATAAAAGAGGCCCAAATGACCTGCATCGTCCACAAGTTAGATAAGGGATTTTTTTTTTAAATATAAAGAATAAAACTGCAATTAAAAGCGAATATTTCATTATCAAAGACGTTAAAATTATATAAAAATAGGGTAATGTCATTTCTTTGGTGATAATGTCTTTGTTTTGTGTTCATACAAGCAATGAAAGGTATGATCTCATATCTTATCAAACAGATATTTTGGCTGTTCATTCAAATATTTAATATTTGCTTTATAATATATTTGGCGACCTTTGACCTCAGCCTTCAATCTGCAAATTAATGAGATCCAGCAATCTGAACAATAACCCTTAATCAGTTTACGGATATAAAGCACAAAGTATACACGTTACGATAAGAACACATAATTTTGAAATGAAATCCTGAAAAACATTATTAAACCAAAGGAAAGACCATCGGATATTAAATCAAAATTTTGGACGAGTTCGTTCCATAGAATGTCCACGACATCCAGTTTGAAGGTACCATTGAGAATAAAAAGACCGTCGTTACTCATCTCTTTCTAGCACCAACCGGGAAACCACAGATATTATCATGTCATCATGATCACCATTGACCTAAATAGCAGACCAATCACAAACCACATTAAGTGACAAGTAGGACCCCGTGAGCTAAATAATATTGGGGAAAGCATATTAAAATGTCGATATTGTCCTTAAATCATATATAGAGATGTAAAACTGTTAGCAGGAGTACTGTTATAGAAACAATGGGCTGATTTAAGGAATCACAGACGAAAATTAGCCCTGAAGACAGTCTATAAACTCCACAAATGTCATCTTTTTATCCAACTATACAAATCTTATGGGATTAATTTGTGAAACGATGATAGTGAAGATTTTACCCGAGAGTGCAAAGAAGTTTCGTGAGGATTATGTACGATGATAATATTAAATGGTAATTCATTTTCAAATATAGAATTGGGATGGCCATGTTAGCTTTTGTATTAAAAGCTAGATGAAACAGTTCAAAGAAAATCCTATGACTGATTTTTCATGCGTGTTTAGATTGGTTGAATAAGATTTCTCTTGTCAAACATGGTCCGCCTAATTGTATCAATTTTCATATAATATAGTATTCCAATTCCATGAAGACCTCTACGATTTGCATAAACGCGTGAGCACGCGATTACGACACATCATGTAACTGGAGGGATATTTTTCATTGATTCACCAGTTTCGATTTCTTAGAAAGTTATGAAAAGTTCAGTTCTATACGGGTCAGAGCGATCACTTTAATGAAACATTTGTAAAATGACAACAGATTTAGGTTAACAGAAATTGTTTATTTGTTTATTGTAATTATCACATTTCGTCAGATAAAAAAAAAAAAAAAAATAAATTAATTAATTAATACAGATTCAGAGTATCTTAAAGAAAAATCCCTGATTCATGTGGACCTCTTATTAATTAAATGCTTTTATATTTGTTACAATCCCAGCATATTAATAGAGAAATAAGTGAGCTCCCTTTAAAAAGAACAAAAAGGAGAGCAATTAGAGTGTATCATGAGGAAAACTTCATTAAGATGTATATAGACCGGTATATATGTGAACGAAACTGTGGTTGAAATCTCGTGTTGTCTATCTGGGAAGTAAAACATTTCGTGCACGGAATTTACCACTCATCATGAATCTTCCAATCAAATTCGTGGGGATAAATAGGGCACCAATGATTACAGACTCTCCTGAGGATAACATAGTTTGCAATCAGAATAGAAATTACAATCACAAACAAGAGGTCCAATGGACCTGCATAATACGACAACCTAAGACCTTAAACCGTGATGCCTAAATATTGATTAGCGCTGAAAACGTATACGATAAATAATGATGAAAAAGGAATAAAAAGATATGACCTCAATGTTTGATTATGAGAAACTCTAAGCACGAAAATATGGACCTGAAAACACAATGGCAATGATTGATGGCCCTGAATTGCACACACAACAGGCTAAAGCAAACCTGTTGAATCTTGTGCTATAATGCCTCGAATGACATATGCGTATCCGCGGAAGAGTCAATATATTGGATCTAACAGCAGTGTTTGCTGTCTGTCCATATATATTGATAGTATCTGGTCACGGTATCTCTGGCTAACGTCTCGTTACATTTTGAGTACAGGCAGACATAACATGTTCACGACAATATCGCCGTATAACGTGTTACTGACGGGTTTTATTACGCTTGGAACAATACATCAAGCAAAACCATTATGGGGTTAGTGGACTAAAAGATTTCTTACTCGTCTCTTCTCGACTTTGATTTGTGTAGAAACGTGTTAACTTCCCTTTCTGATTATCGATGAGCCGCATTCTATACTGCATTTAATGGAAAATATCATGATGGACACCACATGAGCTTATGAAAACACTTTATCCTGCATTGTAGTGCTAATTTATTACGACAATTAGCACTAAATTTACTTTTCTTTCGATATTAATATGGTGGTAAACTTGTATTCTTTATTTACGTATGCTAGTATTTTTGGAAAATATTAAATATCCTGTTTACATTACAGGTAAACTCATATTCTTTGGTCAGAATCTCGAATGAGTTTGAAATAAAATGACAGATTTTGAAAATATTTGAAAAAAAGCATCAGACCTGACACCGGTTTCCGACGAAATATTCACAGTATAAAAAAAATAATAACTTTGATGTCAATAATCTTTCCTCTATCAGAAGCGGTTACATTCATATCTAAAAATATGTACCAATAAAGGTATTTAACGAAGTATAACGACCTACTTCAATATAAAAAAAAAAGTGGATGGAAGTCTTGTTTATTACTTAACAAAACGCCACAATAGCGTAGTGCAACATACTTTTAACAAGGAAATGTGCAAGGTGACATAACACCTTAAGTGAGCCCGAAGAATGCATTGACAACTGTATCGCCACAGTACAGTGCATATAAATGACTCTAACGTTTTTGTCTAGTGGTAATATTCATGGGTCTGGATTCGCAAACTTGGTCAAAATTGACGTTTTGGAACAAAGGTTTCGATGATGTTAGAATTATACACAGCAAACTTCAAGTAGATAATAGATAAGTATAATATTTCATTTGTTTAGTGAGATAACATTGTTTATAACTACGTTAGTTTGTACACTCTTGTATTTTCACGTTATTACCCTGTAAGCCATGTACATTGTTTTGTCATATTGACCTCTTGTTCCACACTTTGTGTCTCTTGAGTGAATAAAATCTTGAAATCTTGAAATCTTACAAAAAAACGTGATACACTAAAGGATACAATGTCGAATGCCAACTTTGATAAAACGAAATGTGAAAATGTATATCTTGTTAGGGCGAAAATTGTCCAAGAACAGAATCCACTGAGATATACAAAAGTAATTTTACTCATCGATGTGAATTCATGAATACAAGACGAAAACTTAGAGCTCTATAGGGTTTAAAACCAACGTTCAGACATTCATATTTCAGAGGAATGAGATAATCAACATCGATTTGAAGTAAAAAAAAAAAAAAAAAAAAAAAATCTAAACCCCACAAATTTAATAAAACTTAACACGCTGCAATCTTTGAAAAGTATAACATAACAACGTGCTAATATATTCTACAGTCTAATGCCTGGAACGGGAAACATTTTTGCTCCACGTTTTGTTCAGGGAGATTGACGGGTTTTTTTTTATCATGCTTTAATCTACAGCAGTATTACGTATAAGAAAGAATGCATGTTCATGCCATTCCCATCATCTATATCCCAAATGTATTTATGCAATATAACTTTCACTCTATATTGATTCTGAGCAGCGTTTGGCATTTTTGCCATACGAAAAACACATGGACTTGGTTGTTTGGTATAAAGATTTAAGCATTTGCTGCTAAAACGAGAAAATACCGACATGAAAACAAACTGGACATTCTACCTAAACAAAGATATAACGAAATAGGAACATCAATTTATATAAAGATCTTTGAAAATACATAAAGAAACGGACCAGGTTTTCCGGAGGAGAAAGAAGAGTCGCCTGTTTCATCGACAACATCTGCCAAATGAATCTAGGTCAAATCCAGGTGATGTAACATAATTGTAATAAGACCTGAGTGGAACCAGCAAGTATATAGCTGTAAGTATTATTTGCTGCGATTGAAAGTATGATATCTATAGAAACTGCACCATACAAAACTTTGGTCCATTTAGGATTTGTTAACGAAAGTAGAGACTAAAATTATCTAAATCTAGAACGGATCTTTGGAAAATAAAAAAGGACACGAACGAATGTGAAATAGAGCAGTATAGATGCGTCGACACCACAATACAACGCAAATCAAATGATTTATGCGGTGATTTAATTTGGCGTTTTTATGTCTAACGACTTTTTGTGAGGATTTATTTTTGCGATTTACAGCCATGAAAAGACCCGTTGTACCAGTGATTGAAACTATTTCGCGGTGATCAATTTTCGAAAATCACCCGCCAAAATGAGTTAGTTTACCGTAACCAATTTCATAAATTTAGATACTGAAGTGAATTCTGAAAAATGGCAGGACATACGTGTACATGTTTGAATAATGTGAACCGATGTCATAAGCATACAGTTGCATTGGTATAGTGGTATACAGTTAACGGCAGACGTCGGAGATATAAGGTCCATCAGCAGAGCGCACAATCCTGTAATCTCGGGGGATTTTACAACAGACACACAAATGAAGAGAGATGTTGTCCTTAATGTTTCCTCTCTTGTTCTTCTTGAACCGTTTCAATCCGTTATATCATAGCTTAACATACTCAGCATATTTCTATGAAGAATATTGCTTCTTCCAGTGCTTCTTATTGGTGACTGGTAGATCCCTAGATAGCATACCACTCTCAAAATGAAAAGTACTGACACCAGGATTACCAAGCCTATGGCATTGTTGGTTGGTTAAACATTTCAGTTTATATGTTAATCTATTAGTAATTTAAGGGCTGCTTTTCTTCAAAAGGAACAGAAATATAAACAAAACTATTGTTATTTAGTAATAACCTATAATTGAAACAGTCAATATCAAAAACAATAAATGACAATGTTATTTAATATAATGCTCATAAAAGTGAAATTGGCAATCAATATTTAAAAGACTAACAAAGTGTTTATTTGGGTGTAATTTTATCGCTGATTGGAACATTATGCATTTTATAGATCAACAAGCAAGAGACGCCTACTGGTAAAAGATGAATTCTGATTTCGCAGTATATATTTGCCATTTGCAAGCAAGTAGAAAATAATCCTGGCTGTATCTACGGCGATCGTGGAAACATTAATTCCAATGTACTATTTTTATCACAAATATTTCTCGGCCTTGATTACGGCTCCGCAATGACATTAGCCGACGCGACACGAAACGCTAAAGCATCATCTATACATGCAAGGTAACAAGAAATTCATGATTAAATCCTTACAGGGAGTTATTTCCAATAACATCGCCACAAGAATAATTCTGGTTTGTTTTGACGTGCAAGTTTCTTGATCGATATTAATAAAATATATGGAGCGGTAGAATCTTGATGTAGGTATACGGTCTTGCGTGTAGGTAATTTGGCGCCAAGTGAGATATATATTGATATACAAATCTGACGTTGACTGTGACTACAAATTGCTAAAAGATATAAGAAGCAAGAGATGTGATACGGCTGAGTGGGTAAGAGTTTCTTGGTTTTGTTTGTAATTAAAGTCTGTACACAAATGACTGGGTCACTACAGAACCCTTTTATAGAGCCACTGAGCTGTTATGCCACATTATGACAGTGAAGAGTACCATCCAACTCGGCCACATTGAATTGACCGTGTCAGCTAGCACTGACTGCAAATTTTTCTCGTTGAAAGTCAAACATATATCAACAATTGCTAGGATGTTTACGATCTTCCTGCTTGACTACACTTCGAATTTATGCATCAACGATGGTAACTTGAGCCACTGGATGGCTGTGAGATGACATATTAGTTAAATTGCAAAATAATTGGCCCCTAAGGGTTATCCACTTAATTATGTTCTGTCGTTTAATGCCTCCGATACTTTATACTTTATACGCTGATGTTTAATAACTAATCGACGACCGCCGCAAATGTCATGCACATGTTGTAATCGGTCTGAGTGTTGTGGATAAGAGAAAAAGCTGTATGAACGTTTCCGATTTATTCAGGACTCATCTGAGTTAACATATAACGTATCTGAGTTAACATATTACATATCTGAGTTAACATATAACGTATCTGAGTTAACGTATTACATATCTGAGTTAACGTATTACATATCTGAGTTAACATATTACATATCTGAGTTAACGTATTACATATCTGAGTTAACATGTTACATATCTGAGTTAACATATCACGTATCTGAGTTAACATATTACATATCTGACTTAACATATCACGTATCTGAGTTAACATATTACATATCTGAGTTGACATATTACATATCTGAGTTAACATATTACATATCTGAGTTAACATATCACGTATCTGAGTTAACGTATTACATATCTGAGTTAACGTATTACATATCTGAGTTAACATGTTACATATCTGAGTTAACGTATTACATATCTGAGTTGACATATTACATATCTGAGTTAACGTATTACATATCTGAGTTAACGTATTACATATCTGAGTTAACGTATTACATATCTGAGTTAACGTATTACATATCTGAGTTAACGTATTACATATCTGAATTGACATGTTACATATCTGAGTTAACGTATTACATATCTGAGTTAACGTATTACATATCTGAGTTAACATGTTACATATCTGAGTTAACATGTTACATATCTGAGTTAATGTATAACATATCTGAGTTAACGTATTACATATCTGAGTTAATGTATAACATATCTGAGTTAACGTATTACATATCTGAGTTAACGTATTACATATCTGAGTTAACGTATTACATATCTGAGTTAATGTATAACATATCTGAGTTAACATATTACATATCTGAGTTAACATGTTACATATCTGAGTTAACGTATTACATATCTGAGTTAACGTATTACATATCTGAGTTGACATATTACATATCTGAGTTAACATGTTACATATCTGAGTTAACGTATTACATATCTGAGTTAACATGTTACATATCTGAGTTAACGTATTACATATCTGAGTTAACGTATTACATATCTGAGTTGACATATTACATATCTGAGTTAACATGTTACATATCTGAGTTAACGTATTACATATCTGAGTTAACGTATTACATATCTGAGTTAACGTATTACATATCTGAGTTAACATGTTACATATCTGAGTTAACGTATTACATATCTGAGTTAACATGTTACATATCTGAGTTAACGTATTACATATCTGAGTTAACGTATTATATATCTGAGTTAACATAACATATCTGAGTTAACATATTACATATCTGAGTTAACATAACATATCTGAGTTAACATGTTACATATCTGAGTTAACATAACATATCTGAGTTAACATATTACATATCTGAGTTAACGTATTACGTATCTGAGTTAACGTATTACATATCTGAGTTGACATATTACATATCTGAGTTAACATATTACATATCTGAGTTAACGTATCACGTATCTTAGTTAACATATCATATGTCATATAATGACCAATATACATTTTACAAACAACATGGTAAGAATGATTTGAGGCTGAATAAGCAAATTTGAACAATTTTTTTCCGTCATACTACGTTAAGCCGGTGAAATGCTTTGATATTTATTGAGGATGACAGTAAACACTTCTAGAATACAGATTGTGTCTAGCTTGTAATTAAATTCGACCTAAACGCTCATGAGACTGTAACAAGAGGAATTGATTTAGGTTAGTGATTCCTGTTGGGAACACCGACGTCATTTCCTGTTGCTACGGTGTCTACTCATTTCCTGTTGTCTTCCTGCAGAGACTTAAAGTTTGGATTCGAGCGATCTTACTTCTGACGTATGACAACAGGTTCTGATGGCTGACTGTGAGCACCTGTATCAAAGCCTATGGCTATCGTAGAAATGAAATCAGCAGACGTCAATAGGATAATTTCTATTCATAGTAACAATGACGTCATCTTGTAGCTAAGAGATCAGAACACGAACTTGATCAGGAACCAGTGAATGGTTGCAGCAGTGTTAAGACATCCTTATTTCGTGACAGGCTAACTTTAACAGTCTAGGTGATGACCATGTTGTCAGTAACGCAATTTTAAAATGTCTTAGGGGAATATTGTTTTCTGTTTCACCATATGAAGTTAGATGTGTTCAATGCCTACTGATATACCTGGTGGTCACCGCCCTGAATTTCACGTTCAGAACGTCATATAACCTATATCTACATTGCCGGATACGGTGAACCAAAAGACGCTTACATCTATGGAACACCTGGTCTCCTTATCCTCCATTTCTATTGGTAAAGAGTTCGAATTAAGGCCTCTTCAACACTTCCATCCAGATGTTTTCTTGTTATCAATACTTCATTGGCCATGACGGAGAGTACAAGAATAAAACTAGTTGTTTCTGACACATTCCAACAAAAGCGTATCTGTTATCAAGTTTACGCGTATTAAACACACATTTCCATTAGTAAATGTATCTTTGATCTTTGATGACAGGTTGATAGTTACACATGGTACTTCGGAGTTATGAATTATTAAATTATTTAATATCATCAGGGAATTGGCAAAATCGGAATTATACGTGTACATCAATATTTAAACGAATGGGTTATCAGGCATCACACAAACGTCATACAAAATTTAAATCATCGTTAACTTCCAGCATAAGTCCACACTGATCAATCATGTGCGGTACGTACCGTGTCGACATATCAAATATACAAGGGCTACCATTACTTGCAAAGTGAGTGTAGACTCAGAATGTTGGTGGCACCAATTTCATGATTTATTTAAATAGTGTCGTGTCTTTTCATGCTTAACATCTTACTACATATGTAGTCTGGCCACTAATCGTAAAAAGGGAAAACAGGTGAGTATCACATTTAGATATGAATTCAGCGAAAGACACAATTTGTGACCAATAAGTAATGTAAAACTGTAACTAAGAGTTGTTTCGTCAATCTTGGAAGCATCAGTGTTGATAGGGGCCGGATGTTGAAAACCAGAATGGAAGTTTGGTAACACACAATTGGCTTTAACAAATGTTACAATGTAAAAGGGGAAATGCATCAGTTCAAATCACCTTTTACGTTTTGGGGTAATGGACAATTCTATAGGACACGGAAGATTAATCTCTAATTTACATTGTATTTCCACTCGGTGAACTAAGTATTGTGACGTAAAAAAATCGTGTGTTTATAGCTCTCTTTTCAATGTGAAGCTTGACAGACCGCTTCAGGTAACGCACAGAATAGCTTCGAATCAATCACTCATGTGACCGCAACAGAGTGCTGTTCCATCAATATCGTTTCTTGTCAATAAACACATAAGCCTGGCAATTATCACAGAACGGGCTTAGTTCAATGACTGGAAACTGCATATCTAGGATACTAATACATACGGAAACAGGGTTAATGGTTGGTATAGACTATAAGTGTTATCTCCACATAGAAAATAGATATACATATTGTACAAGGAATACAGAACTAATGAGTCGCAACGCTTTCATGTAAACATTGCTTTCTACCATTAAACGAGCCAAGATAATGTCCCGTAATATGTGTGCCTACATTCGATCGTTAACTAGATTCTAGGTAGAGACATTGTATGTACTAAAAGGTATTGACGTTTTGTCTACCTCCCATTTTTTATACATTAGAAGCCAGACAATTCTGTGAAAAGAATACAGGTAAATAATACATGTAACTGCCCACAGCTTCCACGTATTATCACTTCGGCAGTCAGGCTTATTTCAACGATAGCTACATGTTTATTGAAAACGTGCTCTCGTGGTCCGTGATATGTTACTCCCTGTAGTTAAAATCTCATACAACTGCCAGGCAAGACATCATATTTCATATCGGTATATATAAATACTTAACACACGAAAAATCGAGATGTACACAAAATCGTAATTCTTACTAGAAATCGATTAACCAGGAACACGTTATTAATAGAAATAGAATACCCATGAGACCATTGGATTAGAATTGATTTGCTCTACGATGTATAATTTCCTATAACGTTTTATTAACACGAATAATACCAAATAAATGCAAGTTTAAGTTATTAATCAGAATTAGGCCTGGTAATAGAAAATAAAGTGTCGAGATACCATGCCAACGACATCAGCACTTAGGTCAACATTATACGATTTCACGTAATCTGGACTACTGCTTGGCTACCAATACTGTAGTGTTATCATCGAACTGGTATATATGATAAAGAACGATGACAGCAGAAATATATTTTCATTCTCGTCAACAATATACTACCCAGTTGCTTACATTTAGACGTATAACCGTGCTGACATCTAAGCTGTGTTTAATTGCACTTGTCGCTTTCCATTATAAAGAAAACATCATGCTGGCTTCAGCAAATGTGAATGAACTTGCAGTTCCAAAAAAAAGATGGCAGACATTGAACAAAACAATTGACAGCTTACTGCGAAGCTATATAGTTTTCGCATTCTTTGCTATCGATCCGCATGATTACAAAGCATAAATTGACTCATTGGAAGGTTAATTGGTTACAGTCTTCTGAAATATCGCAATGAGTAATCTAAAATTATTATACATTTCTTAAAGAAGTATCGCAGCTATTGGCTTTGTACAATTATATAACAAATTAAAAGGGTGCAAGAAAAGAGTAAATTCCCAGGCATTGTATACAACAGTAACATAGTATAAATCTATCTAGATCATTATTTGGGATTCATCATGACACTGACTAAACAACAGCGTGGAGGTAATGACGAGTAATTTGTGCTGATACTATACAGAAAGGCAAGGGCATCCTGACTACTACTTGATGGTTGTGGGCCGCCATTAAGACAAATTAACCTTGTATTAACACTCTGAATAGAACAAAATAGGAATACAATCCAATAAAGACTACAATATTGGAAAATCGAACAATGAAGTTGTATCCATACAATCATCACATATATAAATATTTCATAAAAAGCCACCGACGTAAACGGCGTAAAATGATAAAGAATATATGTTCAAAATACATTACTATATGTTAAACACCTTTGGATGCTAATTCCGATATAATTGAATATAGGTTTAGTATCTGTATCGGATTATAAAGCAATATCGTGTTTCAACTATATTCGAATTGAATAATGGAAGCTGAATATGATGAAATATTGTATGGCTATGTAACTTATTCGATAATCTATTTCAACAATATCGCAACAGTCGGGATCATATTTCGGTTCGGCAGGTGTCAAATATATACCAAAGGTCCTATCAGTCGGGTGTCAAGGCGGTACCCACGTGAAGGGTATTGTATGGACGTGTATGCAGTAGTTACCAATATTCAAAGTCATGTGCGGAAGAGTGTTAAGGCGATACTAACTATCAAGGTCATATTCATATTAGGACCAGTGTAAATGTGTGAGAGGGAGAAAACAAAGGACAGAAAGAAAGAGGAGTCAGAAACATGAATGATTTCAATAACCACTGTATATACTTGTAGTCACATAATATACTTGTAGTCACATAATATACTTGTAGTCACATAATATGAGAGCGAAATTCCACGTTAATAACACATTGCCTTATCAAACGACTTCGCATTTCAACACATAGCATCAAAAGACAACCAGAATACAATCAAATAATTTTGTCTGGAGAAGAATTAAGCTTAACAAAGACTTCAACAAATAATTACGAAGCAAACAATTAAGACAATAAGAACATATCCGGACAATATCAACATCTATTAACAAGTAGGACATCAGAGAACATACAAACTATGGACTAAACTGCAAATCAGTGACAAAATAGCTAAAAAAGTAAAGCAGAACCACATTCCCTTAAAATACCAAAAACGGACTCCAGGACCCGGTTTCATCAACCTTCCTAAACTTTGCAAGGAAATTTCTTAACTTTCATTTTTTTGATAGGAAAGCATTATTGAATTTAGATTTTAGTTAAGGAACTTTCATAAAATGCTGTTATGCTTTTCCTACGGAAAATTTAAAGTTAAAAAAATCCCCGAAGTTAAGGGACTTTGATAAAACTACATGTAGGGTCAAGGCGAACTTTTGTTTGTTTATTTTAGACTTAATGGACAACGATGTAATGATGATAATAATAAAATGACCTCCATAAACTAATGAAGCTATTTAGGTTTCAAATCAGGACATCATAACAGTGACGTAAAATATAGGATTACCTGGAATAAGAGTCATAATTGGTATATATTAAGTTAATCCATGATTCATAATGATATCCGTTAGTATTGGGAAGGGCGACCTATGTAGATTCAAAATGATTCTATAATAAATCTAAAATCCAATTATAAAAAAGCATTGTGAACCGACTGCCAATACATACCAATACAAGCATAATTCAATATATGAATAAAACACCTACCGGAACTTTCTAGTATATAATTAAGTAGCAATTTCGAACACCGTAATTTTGAATATAATATGTGATTTCAATTGTTTCGCACTTTCGTTGTAAGAACATCAAAAAACATTGAGATCGATCTAAAGCATCAATATAATATCCTGAGTATGTAACGTGTTATAATAAAGGTCAGATCAAGAAATATAAAACAGTTTCTTCAACTAATTGATCCATTTGGGATTAAACATTTTGTGAATTTCGAAAGCATATCACTCAAATATGTGATTCAAATTATCTGTACTAATGGACTATTGTTTTATGTTGATTGATGGTATTTTCAATTGTATTATATGCTAAAACCTTACGGATTTTTATATATTCTCGCGAATTTAATTTAGATAACTTATTTCCAACAAAGTTGTTAAGCATGATTCATTTAACCTATCCCCGATATATATTATACACACGCGATGGTGGTTTCTTGAGCAATGTGGTCTAAGAATATATAGTCACTAAGTATGTATATTGGCCAATACAGTGCCCGCCACTAGAGATTTCTTCCTCAGTATGCCCGACCATATGATTAGCGGAAGAGTGCGTTCTTTAGATATATATCGTAAACATTCTAGTCAATTACAACATATCACGGTAATCGGAATCACGTTAACACTTTAATTTTATATAAAACATTAAATGTACTTTGATATTTTCATATAATTTTTACACATTGTTAAACGAGCCTGACTAATATAATAATTATGTATACTTAATAGAATGTTATTAACTCCAGGATTCCGTTTCGGATATAATCTCTGAACACTGAGAGGTAACATTTAATAGTATAAACACTGAAAAAATAAATATACTCAATTTCACTCCGTTATCAGAATCGACTTTCATATCAGCAACATGTCCCTCTATAATAATTATTCACAACAAAGGAACACCCTAGGTTGCGTACGTAACAATTATAGACAAAGATGCACCAAGACTATACATTCATGGTTGCAATCATCTTGATATATGTTAGGGTAAAATATATAACATTTGATATAAAAATGAGTCTTTGTTACCTAAAACTCCCAAACGGTCGGTTGAGTGAATCCATCCACACTTTTTCAAAGACGTTCCACTTCCCAAGATTTCCACACGTTTAGTCAATAGCGTCACTTGCGAGTCAAAGTACAAAGCAGCTGTGTTTCATATCCACCACTAAATAACCTATATACTGTATTGCTTATTGACGTTTTAAGGCTGGGGTGTTTTAATGCGACCCTTTGAAGATAGAACCGAAGGTTTAATTCTTCAAAAAAGTTAGTTATAGAGTTTCGGTCAGAATGTGTGTTTAAGCGGGTTTATATAGAGGTATTCCAATATATGGACACATGGTTGTATGAAGTGAGACAAAAAGAACTAGGTATTATTTAGATATCAGAACTGTCTGCCGCGTAATGCAACATTTAAATTAGTCGATATTCAAACGAACCATCTAGACATGCATACATGCTTTCTCAGATACAATTTTAAAGGATTTACACGACGACAAACTCAATTACGTTGCACGCCCGAAACAATACGAAAAAAATTCAATATTAAGACAGGGTTGATGTTAAGGAATTACAAATGTGATTATATTAGTCACGTATTAAATACACAAACACACGAATTTCTGACTCGAATGATTTAATGAAGATTAGATTCAATCAAATAGTGTGCTAGGAAAACCGACAGTATATGATTTTAATTCACAAATGATGTTAAGAGGACTTAACATTAACTTTATATTAGATTTCATACATTATTTAGTTTTTACATATTCATACGTAAAATCGAACCATTTGAATAACAGCTGATCAAAATATCCGATTTTTAAAGAGACATGGTTTCATTATAGAGAATTCTAATAGTGTATATCATTTTGTTAGAATTTATCAACGGAAAACGATTAAACTATGTTTGTATCAGTCACTTGAAAACAGCCACCTTTGACAACAAGAAAGCATTCAAATCTATTGAAGGTAAAAAAAAAACTTTAACGATAGAGTTAAATAGAATGAATACACAATGTTATACGAACTGATTTATGGATATTTGGTATAATTAAGCATGATAAACAAAGCAGGTATTTAGCATGAAGCCCCATTATCTCCAGGTATGATTGCTTAATTGATAGACGGATATGCTTTATGATGTTTAGAAAACTTTAAAAGAACAAAGATATTTTTGTCGAAAAGACAGGAAAAATTGAAGACATACTTGGACAATAGCACATAATGAATATATTAGTTAGAAGGGTAAACAGCATTTGTAGTAATACAATGTCAAATGACTTTGTACGCTGACAATAATGTTTGAATAATAGTAGTATTGATGTTTGGGAAATGTTTAAAAATCAAATGTTCACTCACCTGTGAAGAACGGTCAACGAAGCGTCAAAGCAATTATCTGATATGTCCAAACTGATCCGCACAAAATCACACAAATACGTTACTTCAGAGAATCGTTTTTCGCTTATGATTTGTCAGGTATGAATAACACAACTAATACAAGAACACCTGTATCGCTTAATGCAGAGTTAGAAGACCTACTCACACAAATGTCAAAAGATTTCCACTGATCCTTGTACTAGTATTGGAATCCTTAATTACAAAATGTAATGCAATTCCTCCGAAGAGCTAACGGCAACATACAGTATCGCCGTATGGATGATGTTTACAAAATAGCAGCACACAGAGTGTGTTACTTGTAGGTAGGGTAATTCAATTCTAGTAAACACTCACAGGTAGTGCACGACTTTATATCGGAAAAACAAGATAGATGTCCAGACTAAACAGCGTAGATTGGAACTGAGGCGGACGTTGAGACAGACAGGTGTGGATTGACTGAGCGCACGTATAGAATACAGAGATGGTCTCTATGCTGCAATCATAGAGGCGCAAAACAGAAAGCATGGACTAGCAGAGAAACACATGTCTGCTGACATCCAATATTGACAGCTTATCTGCGTTCGATCATCTCACAGGACGAATCGAGCGTTCAGCATTGCTTCGCGACAAGGATGACATTACATACACATTTGCTTATTATCGTTCGAGATCTCAGTTTCTTAGATAAAAATATATTTATATAAATATATTAAAAGAACCGTTTTTTTCTTCATCAGGAATCTTTAGGTCATCACACGTTTTTTTTATAAGTTCATGACTCTTTTCTAGACCTCCCTTGGTTTAATATCATCATTAAATGCGAAGATCAATGATTGTATTAGAGCTATTACCTAGTCATACTCCCTTAAATATATCAATACGAATCTGTCTATTGTCGGTTGTCCATTCGTCCGTAAGATTTTGAGTGTTTTTCTCTCAGTAAGCTCACGTATAAAAAGACTCATTTCTTAGAAAATCAAAATTCTATATTGAATATGGTACCAAGTATATACATGTACCGAATTATTCCTAATTACTCTATTATTTTTCCTATACAGTATTTTCCTAGATCAATCAAGCATACATATAGTATATGTGCACATCTACATACCATATTAAAAGACTAAAACCGGTGAACATTGGCTTAGTGGATAGCATTCCCGGCATCTACTAAGACAGCTGGGGTTCGATTTACAAACTTGACTTGAAAAAGTGTCGGAAACGAAAATTGAGCAAAGGGTTAATTCTGTTTATCATTGTAAATAAACTAAAGATGATTATAAGTATAATGATATGTGAGAATTCGCATGTTTTTCCTCCAAGATTAGATTTGATATCATACTTGAGTTAAGTCACAACACAATATACAAATATTAGCAAGAAGTCTTCATATTCTGTATCTGATAGATATATTTTATCATGACAAAAACACTAAATGCTTTTTAAAGAGAGTTGAAAATTTGCAGTTCCTTTGTTTTTAATTAATTGTCATTTATCATTTACTAGCAATGTTCATAAGTGTTACCACCTTAACAATGACATTTGTTTTTGATAAATATGTTTTATTTCAGATTTATCATCTTCATATCGAAATACATGCTCACTTATGTTTTCTCTAAAAAAATCGATAAAAATATTTTTTTTATCGTGATATTAACAGTTAGGTCAAATACTTATTACACAAAATAAAAATATGCCGACTCTGCGTACTCTAAATTAATGTGTGAATTAGTATAACGAATATAGCTGTTCTCTAGGTTAGCAATACCCTAATAGCCTCCGATATGACCGTTTTAAATAGCTAAATGCTTGGTCAAAACTGTCTCCGATTCAGAAGCCTGCTTTGTCTTTGAAATTTCTCAGTAAGATACTTGAAGACCGGAAAGTCACCTTTAGTGCCAATGGAATAGGCTACGTGCATTGATCATCAAAGCCCAATGTAGCTATGAAACAACCTTGTCTTTTTCCTGAAGATAATAACTTCACTTGATCGGCTTGTAATCAGGACAACAGTTATTTCTTAATAACCATGTGTATATATGACCACATCCGGCACAATTGGTTTCTCATCTTTGTAACGAGGGAAGAAAATGTTCTGCCAATTAGCGATGATCAGAAATGTTAAAAAGAAATAAATATATGGCACGCATAGTCATAATTGAAGAACGTGCTCTTCCTGCAAACCCCTTTTCAATGTGTCAATTGCAAAATAATAATAATTTGCCATATGCGATACGTGTACTTAAAATCAAGTAAAGGGGGGAAATATAAGGACTAGTTCATTGATTAATGGCATAGAATATCAAGTTAGTAGAAGGTGAAACAAATCAAACTCTAGCCCATCTCATATTCCAGTACATTCGAACTGAATCAAGACAATTTGTACCCATGTTAAGTCAACCATCATCAAAGACTAAAGGTATATGATACCTCTATCTTTTCAAACGTTTCTGCTCAGGTTGACCGAAAACGTCAGGCTAATTTTACAAGAGTTTAAACTCATTTTTATTGAGTGGTCTCAATGGTAACGCGGTTGAGAAAAGGACAATATTATTTCGTTTTTATAAAAGAAAACATAGCTAACTTAACCGTGACAAGTATTTGTTGATTAATTAAACTGCAGTAATTGATCACACAATACCAACAGACAAGACGTCACGTGAAATATTCATGGTAAGGTCTTAACTCATTTTTCCACTTTAAAATTCATTTGTACTGCTAAAGAAAAACTCGACAACATGTCGTGCATCTTTGTGATTTACATATAAATAGAGAGAGAGAGAGAGAGAGAGAGAGAGAGAGAGAGAGAGAGAGAGAGAGAGAGAGAGAGAGAGAGAGAGAGAACTTTAATGGATTGAGATCATTCGTACATCTAATGCGAAAGCAAAGCGGGGGGAAAACTATGGCAGCAGCGGGCGTTCGATAACTTGGGTTGCGACAAGCAAATCAGAAGTTTGCATTTCATGGTTTCGTTTGGTATCATTTTTCTTATTAATGTAATAAGGTCATTAAAGGACGGCGTACACGGATAATTGGGTCACTGACTGACATTTAAAAGGCCTCTTTCATGAATTAGAACATAAACCAAGGACAAAAGTCGTCTGAAAAAACGAAGTCATTGAGTGTATAAGAATTCGCTCTAGGCTCTCCAACATTTATCAAAAACTGAATTTTCAAACTTAGACAAAAGAAGAAGAAGAAGAAGAAGAAGAAGAGGAAGAAGACATGAACATAATCAATGAGCCAACAATGGGGGAACTATCACCAATATGTAACTCATTTTTGTCTAATTCTTTGCCAAGTTTTTAGAGGATGGTAGATAACATTAGCTGCATGTTAAGCGTCATATAAAAGTATATCAAAGTGACGCAATTCTTACATTTTCATGTAAGTTATGTAAGGTAATTCATAAATAGAATTTGAAGTTTTGTATTGTCCTTATAATTAAAGCGCCCTGTTTAAAAGTATGAAGCTATGCTCGCGACATCTAGTGCACGTGCACTCCACATGACAAACGTTAACACTTAGCTCAGGGCTTGTTCTATTAAATAGAGATTCCGCGAAAAAAAAAAAAAAAAAAAAACAACAAACAAACAAACAAACAAACAAAAAACTCATCATTACTCGACAATCTTCGACCGAAGCAGCAAATGCCAGCCGACAACACCGAGCGTTTATTGGTGAAAATTTGAAAGGGTCTTTCACCCTAACTGCTAAACATTAGTTGAGTGTTAAGCCTCTGGGAGGGAGGTTGTGATTATGGCTTCTTGTCGATATTGTTATCCAAGTAATGTGCACCTTAAAAATTGCTGGTAAAGACTGGTTCGCCTGCTATAAGTATAATGTAACCGGGTGAAGTATCACACTACCGTATCCATGTATGATATTTCAGTGTGATAACACTATATAATGTAATTTTAGTACATTGCCTAATTTTAACAGATTAGCATAATCCTATCATTTGCATATCCCAGTAAGCTGTATTTACTGTAGAAAACATGCATGAACTGCAATATTTTTGTGGAATACTTTCAGCGCAAAAATTGCTTAAATAAGATAACCACTAAAAATACACGCTTGCAGTATGCTGTCACATACATGTTGTGCTTACACACTGTTCGTGTTAAAGAGCAGAGACGCATTAGCTGCCTGAATTAAAACAGGGGATTAGACCTGATTTAATCCGCGCGCAGTCAATCTGACACATTAGGTTACGTGTAAACCAATGTTATGTAAGTAACAACACAACGCTCGGGATGGCACGTGTCGCATACTGTCACGTGATGTCTGTGAAATGTCATGCGCCTGAGCCGTCTGCTGGTTTTAATATCAAGTTTGTGTGCAGCACGGAATTCACTATTCCCTGAACAGATTTAACTTTCGTTGAAGCCTTGTCCGATTAAGTATATAGTCCTTAGAGAAAACGTCACCATATTGAAGAATGGAGGCAATGTCTTTGTTATCATTACTAGTTACTGTCATACATATAGACATTTGGCAGCGTGATGACCTATATACGCTGTCATAAAGGCGAGTATTCCACCTTGACCTTGTCAGTCTAATTAGGCACTAGCCGCTTCCTGTTGCTTTAATTCGGTTGGAAGTCAGACTAGATAGCCAAAGCTACGATATAGTCATTAAAATGGTTGATTCCCATTTGTGCAAGCTGAATGCGTGTGGTGATTGTGTGATTTTGAGAGTTTTGCATGCCGCAGCCAGGGGAAAGCACCAAACACATATTCACAGGGGCAAGCGCTGAAATAGTGAGACATCGCAGGTAGGGCGTAAGAATGGTAATAGGTTGCCCTCATTGCTTGATCGTATAGGTGACTGAATTTGAGATCTTATCTTTTCTTTTCATTCTTGACAATTTTTTTCTTCTTATAGTCTTCCCCTTACAACTGCCTCACGTTTGGCCATAGGTTGAGCGTTCACCTCGTGAGGATGGTTTTTTGTCTGTCACCTGGCCGAAACATACCATTTATCTGCTGAGCATTCAACAATTTTAAGTGGGACGACTGGCTCGGCCGTTGTCAGTATAATGTGACCAGGTGATGGTTCTTGGTGGATACATGTAGAAGTATCATGCCGTGAGGTAGAACTATATAAATTAGATTCGCGCTATCATAAGGAGCCACACACACATGTACTGAAGCCCACTAAGACGGACAAGTATATACTATATGTATTCATCACTCAAACAGTAAAGAACGTCATTAAATGACCGTATATTTTGGTAGGACGTTAAACAATACTAACCAAACTAATCAAATATAAGACAAAGGACAAAAGCACACATCAAATCTAACCAACCATGCAATGTGGTCACAGATAAAATTCTTATACCCTAATTGCATGGCTGATCCTTCATTGAGGCACTGTAAAAAATACCTTTGTCATAGCATTCATAATATCGTTTAGACTGCTGAAACTTTGAAACTCATTTTCGTAAAGACATGCGGTTGGCATTCCGAATATACCACAAATGCAAATTCAGATATATATAAAGCATATAGTGATATTGTGATAGCAGTTATTTCGTGAGGTGAAATTCGCGAGAAAATGTCGATTGAGGTGGACGTAAAATCTGTGTATTAATCATACACCGGAATATCCGTTCCCTCATAAACCTATTTAAAACCAGGGGGAAACCAGTGGAAATAAGTATTTTCGAAAAGGACAAAAAGGTTCCGGTCTTTCATGTCGTACCTCAGAGAAGACACTTAAATCGTATGTGAACAAACTGACCCACTTTGTTAATGTTCCGTATAGATTGACGTATTGTATAGAAAGCTGGTGTGTGGTATAACCAGCCTTCTCTAGGGGACTAATGAATGCTCCCGTATACCAAAACCCGACAGAGTTGTGACAAGTACTCACGTTTAGTGGCTTCACGTTTTACCATTGCGGGGTTCAGGATCAAAGAGACCGCTCTCTGATACCCTGCATGATTAAATTTAGCTCACGTGTGGGCGAGTTCTAACAAAGGGAGATAGCTCCCCCGATTTTCTTTACACTATCACATATCGAAAAATCCTGCGAACATGTCATATTGACATACATGTATATATATACATGTGTATATACTTATCTAATTGTCTAATAGACGACCTGTCACTATGGTCATTTTAGGGTATCTGGCCGACCATCACTGTGCCATTTAAATGGGTTTTTTTTTTAAGAACATAGATGTTGGCCAGCGGTATAAGCTGTGGTAATATCGCACTAGGCGATCGGGTACAGGCCCGGTCAAGGCACGAGTCATCACGTTGTCTTCCTTCATCATTTGTGTTACTAAAGAAAAAACTCGACAACGCGTCGCATCTTTGCGATTTACGTATGTAGCGGGACAGGACTGGGTCGATCATCGGTGACCAGGTAGCTCAATTGGTAGAACATCCGGCTAGTGTTCGGAGGTCCCGGGATCGAACCCCGGTCTGGCCACTAAATTTTCTCCGCTCCTGTTATACATTGTACGAATATAACTTCAACGTTAATGCAGTATATTTCAGACAAGTGACAGCCTTGCTATAAATATGTACGCTTATGATTTTTTTTTTTTGTAGTCTTTTTCATAAATGCTAGTAAATGTGATATCAATATTGAGGTCAAAATTAATATCGTGTGTAGCTTTCAAAATTTTCCATAAGAGACGGTCGCTGTCAAAATGTAAAAAAGCTTGTCCAACTTGACACGATATTTAGTTTTATAATGTATCAAATTCAAAGCTAAACTGTCGGTTTGCTTAAATTCCTTATCTAACAATATCATGCATAAATCTTTCAATTAATATTAATTGATAATAATAACGTAGTTTAAAAGAAATAACTTTAACCGTTCATTTTTTTAAATTTACGTCTTGTTAAGATGACAATACTTTTACTGTATATTGGATCGATCAGCTACCGCTTTACATTGGGTAGAACTCCCTGGGTACTCGTACAGTACATACTAAAAACAGATTGTATATATTTCACATAGAAATCGTACATCAAAGTATTTATCAAATGTCAAAAGGTCAGAAAATGATGACCTTGCCCTAGAAAGACAATGACAA
Source organism: Pecten maximus (assembly GCF_902652985.1). Taxonomy (NCBI): domain Eukaryota; kingdom Metazoa; phylum Mollusca; class Bivalvia; order Pectinida; family Pectinidae; genus Pecten; species Pecten maximus. The sequence goes on along the minus strand of NC_047030.1, from coordinate 31,989,720 downwards.
TATCATGAAGCGGAACAATATACAGAACAATATTCGGAACAATATACGCCCGTTTGATGAAAAAGTGACATAATTTATCAAAACGCATTAAATTACACGCAATACCAGCAAATACTAACATTTTTTGAGAATACCGATATTACAACGAAACAGTGATTATAACTAGTTTCGATAAAATGAGGTCGGAATACGAAAATAAAAGTACAGAAAACGTCTGACAAGTGTCAACCGAATGAGATCCTTTGACAACTGAAAGTTCAGATCTCCAGGGAAACAAACGTTCACGCCGGGCGGACAGACATACCATAAAAATGCTTTATCTTGTTACGGCAATTTAAATATAATTTTAGTAAAAGAGACAATTAAGATATGCGAAAACATGGTTACTACTGAAAGAATCGAATCAATGCAAATAAAAATTCCGCTTAACGATCAAAATTGCGTCACCATTTTTTATCACCTACAAAGTACTTTGATATTACGAGGGATGCTAACGATATTTCGAACGCGTGGCTTGTTATTGTTTTGATTCGTCTACATATTAAACGAATATAAATATGCATAATTCTTCCAAATTAATGAAACTGTTCATTTACTAACTGCTAGTTTGTTTGAAATACTCTACATGAAATCCTAATAGTTTTGTTGAAGATTCGTTCTATTGACGACTCCCGTATCACAGCTTTTCATCTCTCAATTGATCTTTGACTACCAAATAAAAACTACAATCGGGTAGTGGTTGCGCCGTGCTACTATGAACACAGTACACCATTCTTTAAATACATTTTTGATATTGGTATCTGTTGATGTGACGCTTGGTGTTTTGCTTCAAGAAACATTGTGCGCAGCTTTAAATGAATTCAATCTTAAGTGCAGATTCGTCAATTCTGTTTCATTGAAACGCAAACAAAATCAGTGTGAGAAAATCAGTGTGAGAACGTGTTGATAATATTGCAACATTAACGGCGGTTGAAAGAGCGTGGAAGAAAAGACAACTTTGAGAAGGCGACATGTTTTCCTGGAAATCCAGACTGGCGTACGTCATTGTGATATGTATGGAGCGTTTACACCGTAACGGACCTCGGGGCTTTCAAGTCTAGTGGTATCTGAATTGGCAGTGACAGGTGTACCGCATATGTGTTAGGTAATTTGCAAAGGGGAAAGCCGTTGATTAGCAGAAACACCTAGACATGGCTGGGGTATTGACAACGGCGACATGGCGTTATTGGAAAAATATATTCCTTTGTGCGATCTTGTTACCATGTCAAGTTAGTGTCAAGAATGAAACGAAACGAAATGATCTTTTTTGGTTAATGAAAAGATCATTCGACATTTCCGTATAGATTTCTGTTGTTCATGCAACCGTTCGATAGTTTTGTTCATAGACATTAGCAATAAATAACCAAACAGAATTGAATTAATTTTAATATTTATACGTTTTCAGATAAGAAATCTGAAGGAGAACTAAGCTATCTAGCGTAAAAGTTCTTCAGAGTTTTCTTCTAGGAGATCCATTGCAGACATTATCATTAAAAATAATCAGAAAACAAAATTATCTTAAAGGTAATTAAAAAAGATAATTAAACATTTCCTTATCAAGTAATTAGTTTCTGTTTTGTATATTGTTGTCAGTTATGTACACAGACATTATCAATTTTGGTATACTGTACATACGTTTTCAGATAAAAATCTGAACAGCGAAATGGCATTAAGCTACGTTGCGTAGAAGTCCTTCAAAGGTTTCCCCAGGGAGATGCATTGTTAGATAGAAAAAATTCTGAGCTTCAGGAAGAGCGCTGATTAATTGTTTGTGATGAGGAGGAGGAGAAGGAGGATGAAGAGAAAGAGATATACGGGTCAATTGGCATTGTTCAACAGAATATAAAATGCACGCACAAGTAGGTATTTTCTTTAGCACTGTGAAAGCAGTTCAAAGAAAGTTATTGTTAACTACAATAAAAAGTTATAAATAGAACTCCAAATCAAAGCAATCCACGGTCAGGACAAAATAAAATCTTGGAAGAATTTACACAGGATCACATAAAAAGTGCGTAGGTATATGTATCAACGTTATGACAATGTGTCGCGAAAGAGAAAGCGTCTTCCGACCAATCAATTACATCCATCGAGGGAATTAACATGTACGTCAAATATAAATTAGGTTGTGTTTCCAAATTCAAATAAAAATGAAATGACAACTAAGATATACGTCTTGAACCAGCTGTTCCCAGGCCAGGACACCCGAAATAAAAAAAATAGATAAATAAATAAATAAATAAATAAATCGACTATTTCAAATAAGATCCTGATGGCGCGATCCTTATGCTTACCCTTGACCTTATCGAAAGCACATCTCTGAGAATTGCACATTCTAGAGAAGAACATTTTCGTCATTTTCTATGCTTAACGCGACGACACTGCAACGCAAACCGGAAGTAGACGCGACATAAAAAAAATCCCAATAAACCCTAATGGCGATTGTTATGCTTTCACTTGACTTTATCGAAAACACGTTTCTGAGAATTGCACATTCTTGAGGACATTTCGTCATTTTGCATGCTTTACGTGCCGATGCTGCAATGCAAAACCGGAAGTAGACGCAAAATGAAAAAAAAAAAAAAAAATGAGCAAGACGGTTTAGAGAGAAAATGGGGCGGGATTGGAAAAAGAGAAAGTTAATGGTATGATAAGGATATATACTATGCTATGGTTTTATGCAGGAATGCGATATTACACCAATTCCTAAGACAAAGGGTATTCGATTGCTGGCAGAGGGATGTTTGCTTCTTTTTTTATGACAGTTCTGAAAACAATTCTTGAAGATGGCAACTGATAAATAGCAATATGGAGAGGATTCTCTACAAGAAAGTTGTACATCTAGTACGCAATAATATATCGTCTAACATTCCAAAGTAATAGGATAAAACGAAAGGGATTCTACGGGGCGTTGTGTCTTTATAGTCTACATGTGTTGGGATGGAACTATACTGCACAAATACCGTCATAGCATTCTGTTTGATAAATACATTATGTCTATACCATATTTGATATCATAGCTAAATTATGACGAATGTGACCAGCTTATATCCGGAACGTGGGATACCGATGATACGTTTTTCATGTTAATTACAGAAGGTAGTGATGCATCATGGGACTGCTCTCATATTGAATATGAATAAAGATATTTTATAATGAAAAATAGCATAACGGTATCTGCATATCAGTTTACTCGACGGAATCTGACAGCTGAGCAGATTGTTCAATCTCTACCGCTAATAATGGTGTCTGTCAAAAATTCCAATTTTCAAATGAAAAAGTCCTTTTTTTCATAGAATTGATTGACAACCGGATGCAAGTATGTCAAAAAACGGTAACATTTCTTAATCCAACGCGTCATACAAGCCAAATACCGGAACTCTCTTATGGTACACGTGACAATTCGGAACTTCTCTACATCTTCCGTTACTTGTCTGATATGCCGATCATTTCGAGGGAAATGTCTAGAGAGGCATTAATCTGCCAAGTTTAATTCTCATGCTTTGTGATGTGACGAAAAAGAAAAACGCCATTGATTCTCCGATGATTTCGTATCATCACACGTTTTATACCATTATAAAGACAGAATAAATTCGGAAAATCGGTTTAATCTTGGAGTTGGAATGAAGTTGGAATATTCTAGAGGGTGTCGTTATAATGACAGACTCCGCCAGTTCAAACACATCTGCAGTTTAAAAACGACGGGACTATTTCTTCGCCGATTATGTGTTGCTGTTTAACGAGTTTTTAATGGGTAGGTGTTTACGCGTGCTGTTTAATGGGGAGAATTAAGAGCGTTTTAATGTTTTCTCGCAGAGTTTAATCATTGGATCGACCTTAATTTCATTTCAAGAATAAAAACAAAAGATTGGCAGAACGAATAGCTTTCATCACTCAAAGAACATTTTTATTCGTTACGAACTGAGCGTGGTACAGTAAACCTAATACGGAAAATATGTGAAGAGATCGGGGGATTGAGATTCAGAGACCTGTATGCGTGGATACGAAGAAGGGTTGAAATGACGATAAATTGGGCAGAGTGAAGCGGGGATGGGATAATCTGTTTGTCTATATCATATACAAAGTACAAACGTTTCCAGGGAAGATGGGGTCATTGTCGAACACACTTATAGTGCCATCACACTGAAATGACGTATCTGGACATGATAGCATGGCACCTACCCGGTAATATTATGACAGCAGTCGAACGCGCCCTTTTCGCCAGTTGAAGGGTAAACAATAAACGGGGATCAATACACACTGAGTTCCTACAGTTTTAGTTTTTCTCAAACATATCACACCTTTATTCTGAGACGAAAAAATCGTATAATCTTGCACTTAAACTGTCAACGTCACAATACTTGTTCTTGATTTGAGAATTTAAGCCGGATTTGACGTAAGTCAGGTGTTCATATTACTGAACATTCATGACTGAACAACAATCATGACTGAACAACAATCATGATTTACTTTCAGTTTAGGGGCTGCGACATTTCAGAAGTTCGAGCGCCAGCCACGTAACTTCAGATGAAGATCCGAGATGGGTGGTTCAACACTCCCTACTCGTGTCGGTTTGTGTTTATCTGGCATCTGAGAACCTGGCCTATCTGTGCCGTCGTTGTTATGTCCTAGGGCAAGACACTTTACTCTAATTGCTCTGGATGGCATGCGACAGGCACCGCGTATATTATTCAGTAGGGTAGTCACCAACTACTACAAGGAGGTTCCACCTCAAAATGACCCTTGCTGTTTATGGGTCGTTAAACTAAGCAAACAAACGCAGAAACTACAATACAGTAGACAACAATGGGTTGATTCTTTGCGAAACACGGAATTTAGGCGGTAGAATGTGACGTTTAAAGAATGTAGTTTATTTAGGCTGCATGGCTACGCGGCAGTTTTCTAGCTGTCCAAGACAATGAAAAAACTGAGCTAACACATGTCAAGGTGGTAGTGTTCTCAAATATTCCCTGCCACAGAGTAGACCCTTCCGTCTTAGAAAGGCGTGACGACCGCCAAAAACCTCATTTCTATAAAAACAATGTCTAGACTTATGGCTTGGTTCGCACTCATGGCGATTTGATCAAATTCCGGATAAATTGCTCCTGTCAATGCCTCACTTTCATTCTTTAAATATCCTGAGGGCGTTACATGTTCTTCAACAATCACATTTGGGAATCTACATTGTGTCACGTTAAGGAAGAAAGCAGATGATTAGCGTTTTTATGTAGAGAGCCTGTCATAAAGTTGACTTAACATGCAATTTAGAGATGTCAATGATAGTTTCTTAAGGGCACAGGGTCTCTCAACAATACTCTCTCCGTAAACAGGTATATCCATTGGCGACTACGTGTTAATTCCTTTCTCTAAATTAACTATAATTAAAGGTTGCTGGCGATATTAGATACTTTAAAATTCCATACTTATGAAATATCAGGAACAGATGATATTTTAGATCCAAAGGAAACTCTATTTAGCTTTCGGAGAAGAAATTAAAAAGACGAGCTGGTTCCCGTTTGAAAAAAAAATCAATTCTTAGAAAACAAGTCAGCATCTTGACCCGGCTGTATGGAATGTGACCGGCTGCTATTTGCACTTACCGGAGCGAACTATGTGTAGGGACCAACCAACCAATTGTTTTTCCATAGACTTTAGTGTTGACGTTTTGGGGTATTTTATTCAAATTCTTGAATTCAATATGACAGTTATGGTTGATAACAAAAGTTTAAGGTCTCAAAAAAAAAGTTTGATCCTTCAGCTCAAATTTTCTCCATGGTAGTCATTTTGAAAATGGGTGAATTTCGCAGTAAAAATTCTCAAAAATCTGAAATGTTTACCTGTTAATTATTATTACGTGAACTTTTTGAAAAAAAAAATCAATCAGACTTAATAACTATCAGGCTACATATCTATGTTCTTACTTCATATCATACTGGCCAATCAGTGGTTGCCAGACATTTTATCCTTGGCTCAACTTTCTATACACAGGGGATGTTTCAAAATTCTATTTTTTCAATTGGTTGGTTGTTCCCTGTAACTACATGTCGCAAGGGGAGACTAGCACTGCCCTCTCCCCTCTTGCAGGATCGAGTATGGGTTCAAAAAATAATGTGATTTTCGAAATGGTGGTAGTCTTGAGTGCTCCAAAAGCTGCTCAACCATTCGGAATATAATAGTCTAATGAGAAAACCAACGATCCGGCTTCTGTATCCGGAACATTGGAGTAATGCATGGCGCGACTTAAACTAGGCTCAAATCAGATAGGGGCTGTCTTTCAGTGTTATATATCAATTTTTCATTGAAGAGGCTACCAATAATTTGCTGCCCTTTAGCAATTTCTGGTACATGTATATCTATATTTCCCTTTCTTTCCTCGCTGTTCTTTCTATGTATCGTGGTGCTTTTCTGTCGATTTCTTCTTATGACCCTGGGGTTTTGTTAAGCATAATTTAAACAAACTAGCAAACAGTGCGATTGATTCTGCCTTTGAACTTCTTAATGATAAATTCGAAGTCAATGAAATGACACAATCTATTAGTTGAAACGAAAGTGTCATTTAACTTGTGCGCGTTTCGTCCCCAGATAAACTACCTGTGACGTCATAGCTGTCACGTGAACACCGGTGCTTCTGAAGGCTTCAATATAACTTCAAATATGTCAGATAATTTGTTTCTTGCCAGCAATAAATCGGTTATGAATACCAATGCTTGACAAACCTTTTTACTATTCGGTTTAAAGTATTATCCACAATCAATCAAGAAAAAGTCTGTGACAGATAGTGAAAAATTCTGTCAGAATATTTTGCGAATTTTCATGTTTATATTTGAAACAAATCACGTTAAAATCGCATAATTTACATATACGTTATATGCTGTAGCGGAAAATTTAGATTTTGATATCAATCTTGGTTATCGTAAGTGGCAGTTATGTAGATGTCATGTAACGTTTCCCGATATAGCCATGCATTGTGTACATATGTCATTAATAATTTATAACATTTTTGTTTATTAGACAGAATTTTATTGTCGATGTGGAAATATTTCGTATAAAGGTAAATTCATATCTCATGTACTTCCAATAATTCTTTTTAATGATATTTGGTGTTTTTCCTTCTTACATATAACTTACAATGTCTTGTTTTTTTCCCGTGTTTTTTATGTTTTGGTAGTTAAAAACAAACAAACAAACAAATAAAAGTAAATACAAACAAACAGCGAGGATGTGTACTACATGAAAATATCACTTTTGCTTTTAAACATATTCTACGGATTGTACATCAAATTTGATTTTTCGTCCGAAATAGAGAGCCGAAAACTGAACATGATTCTTAAGTGTTCGGGAAACATATATGTTTTAATGGTAATAAGTTCGTGAAATACATAGAGACATGCCTATAATTTATGACGTCATAAAGTCACTCGCGTGGGTGTTCTATTTGCACGTGCTCAAACAGCGTCATTATGTCTATTTCAACTTAGGCATAATTACAAGGTGTGCTAATTAAAAGTTCCTTGTAAATCGCATTGATAGGAATAACTCTGTCTCCCTTGGTTCTATATCTATTTCCTCTCCGCAGAACAGCTATTAACATTCTCCGTTTCCGTGGAACCGTCTGATATATATATTTTAATACCCAATAAATATTTTGGCTCACAAATGTAGATGCCGCCCTCAATATTCATCATCGTAACAACTATTAATTAATTGGATATGAAAATAAAAAGCATAAGGTAACATCTTTAACGAATTCTTCAATGCTCTATGTCGTTGGAAAGTGCCTGCTCTCCGCAAGATGTACACGGATACGTTTTGAATTGCTGAAGCATTTTGTTAGCGCTGTTTGCCAGCTGTTTCGCTAATTTAAGCGCATGTGTGGAATAAATAGGTTGGTGAAATAAAAACTGAATCGCGTTTTTTGTTTGTTTGTTTTGCTTTTGTTCTTTTATTTTCAATTTTCGGAAGAATCGCATGAAATCATTACTTTTGAAAAGTAGAGAATATTTGATAATCAAGTATCCCCCACATAATGAGCTTTGACGGAAACAAGCAAACATGAAAATATTTGATTCCCCGCTATAGTGAATTTTGATCCTGAAACACTTTGCCAACGAACATTATTTTGTGACATGTTTATAACAAGAGTCACCAAATGACAATATAGCCCGCCTACTGGGTTGAAATTAAGAGTTAGTTTTTAAAATTAGGTCAAAGGTCGCGGTCAAGGTCAGCAGGTTTGCAAATATGGTACCAATTGAAAGGTCTAGTGACAAAGAAAAAGTGATCCAAATATGAAAGGCCTATATTGTACGGTCACCATAATCTGGCCATGGCTAAAGTTTTTAAAACTAGGTTAACTGTTACGGTCTGTCAAGGTCCACAGATCTGCAAATGTAGTACCGACGGAAAGTTCATGTCACAAAGAACACATATATGAAATTCCTAGGCTCATAAGGACTGCCACAGCACTACTTTGGGAAAATCTTTAACGTAGCCATATATGGACGACGTCGCGACGCCTATCCCAGGGATAGAGAAGCACCGCTCTGAATTTGGTCTCGGCGATCTTGAAACCTTCCGAAGATGAAAAACCATTAGTTTAGTCTATCACAAACTCTATGTCCCCCTCTTTCCTCCGTAGTAAGAGACATTCAGTCGATTCAACTGACCACATATTGACAGAATGACCAGCGGTCAAGCTCACTCGTCAATCGATTGGCGTCCAACTTGACACATATTCGACCTGAATGACCATTATAAGAAATATCTAATAGCATTAAGCCTGTGTCTCTATATAAAGCTCAGCTTGGTCTCTTTTAATAACGTCAGTGTTATTTCCATTGCAGGGTTGTTTGCATAACTACCATCTGATTGCCATGGTTCTGTATTTCAAACGATTTGTTTTTATATTCCTGTACCAATGAAATTATATAAAACATTATATTAAATAGAAAGCTAGACAAAAACTCCCAATACCTTATAACAGTCATCTTTGTCAATAGAGATACTTAGTGATTGTGGCATTTGTTCCATAGATATTAAGATAATAGTAATAATGCTGGTTCATGTAAGAAAATGTGTGCGTGGATACAGATTAAGGCAATAACGACTGCCACAGTTAATTACAGGTCACTGACATTTACTGTAGGTGGTACATTTATATAACACATGGCACAAGGTTTTAATTAAGACCTTAAATAGATTCGCAGAGAAAGATATTGCCCGATTGCGAAATATCTATAGATTATCGTTCTTAACCAGCTGAACATTAAACATTGGTCGCCCAATAAGAGGCTCTATAGTTTTCAACAAATAATTCTGTACGCTCAGTCAGTGATACAATCCCCGACACTGATGGACGACAATAGGCCGAAGCCGCTGTAAATATATATATTGTCGGCCAAACTGGCCATCTAACTGACCCTTGGTCAATCGATCGGACGTAATAGTAACAATTTAATATCTTAAGGGTGTCTTTAAGTCAATTGCGTCCAATTGAATCGCGTTATGATATTGACGTGGTCGACAAAAGTAGATCTGCTCGTAAAGAAGAAAAGGTTCCAAAAGTACATTGTAAGAACCGGACGACCAATACTTGTTCGAACACCTTACATGTAACATCACGCTGGTTGGATTTAACTTTAAACAATACCTAAACTCTCTGAAGTTGGATGAGGAGATGAGGAAGATAATTTTTTGTCACCTTTGTCTTAACGTAAGATGAAATTAACAAAATATGTTTCTTGCCGTAAAAAAAAAAAAAAAAAAAAGAAAGAAAAAGAAAGAAAAAAGGACATATATAATATCAAAGTGTAGATAACAAATGACTTTTCACAACATTTTTATGGTTTCTCGCTTTTGAAATTTTTCAGTCCATTTTTTCGGTGAGGATTCCTCTTTTTGTTATAAAATTCAAACACTTTGAGGTTCTGAGTCTTTTTATCATCAAAGTAAAGTGTACACATGTCATATTTCATATATAAGCCTCTACAAGAGTTGGTTCGATAGGGTTTCAGCTACTGAACCCCTGATGCTATACACTGTCATAAAAACAGCGCATAAACAACCGCCGGTAATATTTCAAAGATAATGTGGTTTTCAAAACGGTAGCAATCTTGAGTGTTTCAAAAGCAGCTCAACCATTTGGAATATAATGAGTCTAATGAGAAAACCAACGATCCGGACTGACGGCCCGGAGCAATGGTGCAGCATGTTATTAATGTCGGATTGTGTAAATAATACCTCAATGTAATTTCGAATCCTAAACTACATATTTACCAAGTTGTCTGGATTGCGAAAATCGTCTTAAGACGCAATTACAGTAATCTATCTTGTAAAAGAACAGATTATTTATACCGCGCCCAAATTTAACGTACCGTCTTTTGTAAGCTTTATGATAATTATACTTGTTTATTTTTCTATATATAATCCTGCTATCGCATGCTTGATGATATTTGATGTTGGTATACATTAACGTAATATTAAATAATGTATATTAATAACGATGAAAAAAATCAAATAAAGACGTTCTTATCATTATGGCATTAAGCTAAGGATGGGTTGAAGAAAACCAATCTCTACATATGAGGCGTAGAACTCCGTGTAATTAAAGTGTTAATTAAAAACGAAACAAACATTAAGATAAATTGCAAAAACGGTGAGATCTGTACCGATAGGTATACCCTGAGTAATTAGAAAATTAGAAGTTTTAATACCAGAAAACGTGACAAATAAATTCTCCGTATGTCGAATAGATCCATTCTACCCTGATCTGTATAAGTACAAATGTACCGGATCATGGTTATACAAAACATATTTTTTTTACTATGTTTAGCATTATATTTATTTTAATTACTTTCTTTTACAATTAACCACTTCCCTGAAAAAATATGAAATATTTTAACATATTGAGTTTGAGATTGATATACTATTTTTTTTAAGTTTTGTTTTCAGTTTTTTTTTTCGTTTTCTTTATGTGTTTCGTTTTATCCTTTTGTAAGCTTTATGCATGAAGCTTGATGTCTTAGTTTCATTATCATTTTTTTTTCAATTTATATCCAAGCTACAAAACACTTTGGAACATTTCAAAATGAACAATTCCTCTCAAAAATGCATTATAGTTATACATTTATGTAGCCAATTGACAAAGACGGTCAATACAAAATGACAAAAAAAAATATACTTAGATTTATAACGTTAACGGTAGCCAATGTAAATGCTACCGTGAAAACAAAAGCTACACTTAACTTAGCTAAATCATAACCCTGGTGTCTCCTAAATTACATATGAATATTTAGAATAATGTCAAAACACACTATTTCAAGAACCGTCTATTGTACCAAGCAATCTTATCACTATCAAAGATGATATCCGGATGCTAGAGCAATAACGCTTCTTAGGAAATAAGCATTGCTGTAAATACTTATTGGTTCTTTGGTCTTTGAGGCGAGTATTCGAAAGACTTGTTGAATCTTACACGAGGCCGCGGTGGCCGAGTGGTTAAGGTGTACCAATGATCATGCTACCTTGAAGAAATGTGCGTAGAATTGGTCGATGTTCCACCCAAGTTTAAGTACAGAAGAAATCAAACTTGTAAAAACGATGAGATTCACCCAATGAAGTTTAACAAATACTTACCTCATTAATCTTAATTGTTTGGAACTTTTAGAGAAAACTTATACATCTTGCCTATATCGTCGGATTTGCTATAGCCGCAGTTTTAGAATTTGTTCTCGTGAACGGAAGTCTGCTAAATGCTGTTATACACTGTGAGTCGCTTGGCTGATTTTTATGAGTCTTTAATGTCCTGATGTGCCTAATAAACAGAGAGCTAATTTAGGAAAATGGCCCGTGTTTGATCATTACTATTGATTTTCCAATAAAATCCTTTCCATTTTTTCAGTTTTTTTTGTAGTAGTTATATAAATCGATCAAGGTTGTTCAGGAAATGTGCCAGAATGTTTATGCATTTATAACATTACATCCCAAAGGTCCAATATGAACGGATGATTTACAGAAAATCAAGAAGGTTATATTTAATGGAACAGTGCACGCAATAGTTTAGATAGCATTGTAGATATTCAATACAGAACTATGAACTAATTAACTTTGCCTGAGTGATGTGACATCACTTAACCCCAAATAAAGGGGCAATGTAACAACCAGATTGGAATTCACATTGGGGAATTCTGAAATCTCTGACAGCTTGTCTGAATAACTGAATTCAAAATCTGCTACTGGTACTTAAAAACGTGGAGTCCAAATCCAAGTCGATTAAATTATATTTCCATAAACGTTATAGTTAATTAATGGCGAGTCAATGTATGTAAAGCTATAGTAATCATCGTTTTGGTTGCCAAGATATAAGGTTAGTGTATTACTATTGCTAACCTGAAAAACTCCGAAATTAGAATTTTATATTTTGAGTGTTACGCAGGTAAAAATAGACCTAATCCTACCAAACTGTATATTTGTTCGCCAATGACAATAACATTGTCTTTATTCCATATTTGGGCATACATTTCAATGAACAAGCAGTTCGCGTGGCAGCAGTTGGTCACGGCACCAATTTTAACACGCTATACATTTATTCTAGTAAATTATGTTATATATGTCTTTATGAATGCTCAGGCGGTCCCTTACGTTGTAATTGAATTATTGTTTTCAATATTTGGTTGATACATGTTAGGTATACCGTCCATGTCTCGCCGAGAGCAATTTTCATACGAATATAGACATAGCATAACGCTTGACATTTGACCAGATATATGAAGTAATTGACATGCTCTTTAGTGATGGCAGACGAAAGGATACGGCCATTACTAGAAACACGAATATGTCAGAAATACACATCATCGGCAATGAAAGAGACAACCGCACGTCTGATTTCATATGAAAATGACATATGTCATTTGTTTATGTCCGAGCCATGTCGAAATCGGTTATTAATTGACAAGATTTATGTTTCTAGACACCAAGACGTAACCCTCGTACCACTGACGAGCCCTAGAAGGGCAAAGCACCTGTATGATGTCCCTAACACAACTTACGAGCCCTAGACGGACTAAGCAATTCTATGACGTCCCTAACATCACTGACGTAGCTTAGAAGGGCGAAGCACATGTATGATGTCCCCAACATCACTGACGAGCCCTAGGAGTTCAAAACAACTGTATGATGTCCCTAACATCACTGACGAACTCTAGGATAGCAAAGCATATGTATGATGCCCCTAACATCACTGAATATTCATAGGAGGGCAAATAAACTGTATGATGTCCCTAACACAAATGACGAGCCCAAGAAATGCAAAGTAACTATATGATGTCCCGAACATTACTAATAAGCCATAGGAGGGCAAAGCAACTGTATGGTGTCCCGAACATCATTGACGAGCGCTAGGAGTGCAAAGAAACTGTATGATGTCCCTAACATCACTAGCAAGCCCTTGGAGGACAAAGAAACTGTCTGATGTCTGGAAAATTACTAACGAGCCCTAGACGGACTAAGCATTTCTATGACGTCCCTAACATCACTGACGTGGCCTAGACGGACAAAGAAATATATGATGCAGTTTAATATTCATTATTTGGTATATGATGTACCTGCATATATCATATGATATTCATACTCAAGGATGCCATTTCACCTTCGTTTCCGTTTTAAATTTAAGGTGCTGACGCCGATGAAAATAACATTTCTATAATTAAATTGAATAAAGTACAAATGGAAGATTGTCTATATCTCTAATCAAATTTTACGAAACGTCAGTTTCGAAAAATGAGTAATTACATAAATATAGATAGAAATCCCTGACTGATCTAAATCGTCGGCGCGAAGAGATAACATGCAAATGAGGCTCCAATATAAGGCTCCCCAATGCCATACTGTCGTGCAAAACAAAAGAAAATTTGCTTGCAAGAAAACAATAACCGTCTAATGGTCCGTCACAAGAAAAAGGGTAACGGAAATGACACCGGCAGTATTCAGAGATAACTTTGTCAGGAAAGATAGATTTTGGGAATGTTATCAAACAAGAAATGGAGGCGCCTGCATCCTACTTGATACCGTACGTTGTGTACTTGGTACAGGTGGGTGAAAGGTTATTTTTACACGCTATGCCCCGTCCCGTATAGCTTTCTTACACTTACACTATGAACTTGATGGGATTTTCTTAAATCTCAATAACGGCTTAATGAATGAAAATCAAACTTTCTGTAAAAACCTCATGAAGCCGTTGTCAAAATGAGCTCAAAGTCCGGGTACTGGAATCTTGTCCGGGACCAGCGTCCAATTTTCATCCAAATAGATAATTTATTTTCTTATAAATATATTTCATAAGAAAATTAACATTCGTCTGACTTGAAAATTGTTTGTAACAGATGAGTGTCAGTGAAACAAATGGTATTACATATAAAGGAAGAGAAGCAAGAAATCAACGCTGTATCTCCAATCAAGATAAAGTTTTAACTTGGAGATTCTCCTCATTTTGTATCAAACAAAGGTATGAACGAAATACAATATTTTTGTAGATAGCATAGCTTCTCTAGAGTAATTTGATCCTAGCGAAAAGAGCTCGTCAGGAAAAATTGTTGTTTTGGCTCTTCTCAGCCGTCCTTTGGTTTTTTCCTTCCTACTCCGGTTTTCTCCCATAGTTGGACCATTGGCTCGCTTACCTCCAGGGCCAACAAGAGTGATTACCATTGTTGTGAAATAAATAAAAAATACATTTTAAAATACCTTCTCGGAGGTCAAGGACAAAAAAATCGGCTTTCTGGTATCATAAACCTTGAGTCTATAACTACCGAAACAAATTTTGCAGACACGCCATTAGGCGATAAGATAACTATGCTTGCAGATAAAATCTTTGCTTTTTCAATTAATATCATTTAACATGAAACCCAAGTAATTTCCGTTGTTACTATCTAGGACATAAAACAACAAACTGGCTTTATCTTAAGCAATATTTCACATTTTGCAGACAGAAGCCTTTGGCAATATTTACGTTTACGCTTTTAAAATGCATGTCAGTAGATATTATATCAAATTAGATGGTCGGTATTGATATAAAAACATAACAAACGTATGACTGAAAACCCGATAAACGACTCCGAGATGTGAGCTATCTGCGCTACGTTATACTATTCTCAATATATTTTCATCATCACTAACATTTCAACTCATTTAACTTCAGTTCGTAATGATGTGTATTGATAATTGATATCTGAAATTAAACAAGCCATTTAATTTGACAAAAAAAGATGCTGCAGTTGTTTTATTTTGAGAGATACCATAAACACGTATTAACCTATTTCGAAATGCGTCCATGACGTCACGTTAAACTCAGAATTTCGATAAAGACCGCAAAACCCAAAGTCGGATCGACTGTTTTTTTACCTTAAAACCAATTTTCTGTGAAACTCTACCATTTGGTGATACCAAACAGCTAGAGGTCCTCAATTCTTCACACCTTTTATAGATATATATCTTAGAATCTCTTAAACATGTATTTCAAAAGTATTTATCTGTCAAAGAACAGAATCTTACGTTGACTATGAAGCCTATTGCAATATGTATAAAGTTCCATTCATGTATGTCCCCATTCGATTCAAAACAGGTTTTAATGAAACTAGATCCCTGTAAACATTTCATATTATTCGTGGAATTGAGATTTTAGAGCTTTCGGTTTCTTTACTTTTGAAGGGAACACTTTCTCAAGAAACGCTTTTTTGCCTGTTTTGAGTGATATTAAAGTTCACAAGGAATGTACGTGTTGCTCCGTTGTCATCACCTCTCCCGGTTCTCTTTTTCAGAACGCTTACCCTCTCGGAACGCATGGTCTTGGCGGGTTTTCGTGTGTCTTCTAGTAAGTATAAGTTTGGTCTTATTTTGCGCTCGTTTTCTTTTCGATGTTCTCTTCTTCCATAATTAAATAGAGAACAATGCCTCATAATCTCTGTTTCAACTACATGTATCATCATTAATGCATTACTTGGTCGATAGCATGGTTAAACGAACTCGTCTTTATTGTATGAAAGTACTAACGGGTTCATTATCTGATCCTAAAGCTTATACGAGTTAATGAACTCATCCGGGTACTTATCAATCGATACCTACTATAGTAGATCTATGTTCTGATAACAGTTTAGCTATGACGAAGGTTAATATCATAGTAGCTTTTATGCATGCTCCACATAAAACTAATATCATTGTAGCTTATACCTATAGCGTGATTATTTTTGTAACACTGGTTATTAGCACTGAGGTTAATATCTCTAAGCCCGACGTAGAAAACTATTAGTCCATACGTTTATATGTGTATATACGAATAATTCTTACAGGTCAAAGTCACGTGGTTCTCTGATAACAACAGAATTAGTCGTCTCATGTTTGACAATACCTCCGTAACATTGTTATGTATCCTTATTAAAAGTTGTTTATCTAAAGTTTCTTTTAAAGGATTGTAAGCAAGCTTCACCTCGGCAATTAAACAGCCGAAGAGTTTTCGCAAGTGATCATGATGGCGCTACCAAACTGCCAATCATTGTCAATTTTACAAAATAGCATTTGCCAAAAACTAATAGTATTCCAAAGCTTAAAATTAAACAAAAACTCATATAGTGAGATACACAGGCAAAATGCCTTTACATAAAATTCACATCAAATTCAAGTGAATTTCACATGAATATTTTCATGTGAATTTCACGTGAAAAAAATAGCACATGAATTCATGTGAATTTCACATCAAATTAACATGAACAAATTCATGTGAATTTCACGTGAAAAAATACGTGAATATTAATACAAAACACATGATTTTCATGTGAATTTCACGTGAACTTCGTTTGAAAAAAATAGAATTCACGTAAAGGAATTTCGCCTGTGTAAAGTACTTATTCTTGTGGGATCATTACATAGTTGAGGGGTCATTTGGATGAAGGAAAATGTGCATATGCAATACCTTGGGTTACGACTTGTTTAACTTACCTACCGAAATTCCAGACGACCTAATGCTTCTCTTTAGATTAAGATTCCCACTTTCTGATCTCAAAGGGTAATAACACATTTTATTTTTTAAGTCTGAGAAATGTTATTCTCATATGAAAAATATAAATTTCGGCAATATTTCCAAACTAATATCTTTTCTGAAATCCACATACTCCCAAAGAAATGTTTACATTTCTCGCTCGTACATGTAACAATTTTCAGACTTAATATAAACCAAACAAAGTATCGCAAATAAAAGACGGGAGGAAAATGTGTATTTATGAAAGTATACGGGAAATTCCCAAAAATTATGACTGGGTCCGACAGAACAAGTTTCTATGCGAAAATGTCCCCTTAATGCAACGGGTGGGTTATCAGTCTTTACAAAAGGACGGAAGGCCGAATGCGTGAGCCTGCAAAAACACAGACAGATTCTGCAAATCAAAAAAACAAAAAAACGTAAAAAATGTAAGCAACGGCCATGTGTGTAGTTTATGTGCAGTGCACGTTGTTATAGTCTCGTTCTCGGCCCCGTGACAAATCTCGCGATAAAAATAAATGCGGTGAGTTATTTTCATACACTGATGTCTCAAGGACTCCCCCGATCAAGCGACCAGGCCAGTGGTCATGGGCACCTTGGATTGCCATTTATACATGTGTGCAACTAGAATTTGAGGTTATTTGGGAATATGTGGCTTTAAGATAATTATACAAATATAATTATATAACGACCTTAGACACATCAGCTGGTGCTTGTGAAATACGAACCTTGTTAGCAACTTCATGTAATGACATACACGAATACATTATCAAGACCAATTCTTATAAAATCCACAATACGTTTACAAATCGATCCCTTGTGAATATTACTACTTGTTTTACGAGGGTCGTTACAAAAATAATTGTTTTCAAGCAAAAACACGATATGGCAGCTAGATAGACATTTTCGTCTTTATCCTACTGGATAGGTTTGAAATAAGACGAGACCTGTTCACAATGCAAATTAACAGACTGACAAATTTACGTCTCATGTGAAAAACTCTTTTGAAGCATAAAATGAAGTAAGGAATTGGATATCCTTAACGGTGCTGTATTCATGTAAAATTTAAAATCCATGTTCTATCTCAACATGACCCTAGGCGGCTTCTTCAGAAATTTTTTTGGAGAAGTTATACACAGTTTGTACGGTTAATGGTAAGACGTGACAAACGTGAACATTAGCACATTCTAAAGATGTACTGCATACTGCTCAAATCAAAGCTAGATTTTTGTGTCGAAATTTCGAAAAATCAATAGCATAATTCAAAATATAATCACTTCATTAATTCTTAGTTGTTGTTAATAAGCCAGGGCAGAAAAGTTGTGAATTTTACACAATGCCAAACGATATTTTGGGACACATAGCATTAATATATAGAGTTACATAATACAAAATTCTCATTTGCATGACACTGCCTTGGAACACCATAGCCAGAAATTGAAATTGAATGAACTGTGAATGACATCACGCGTGCTTATTATGACGTCAAATTTGCATCAATATGGCAGGCGACAATGTCAGATAACTGTTCCGTATAAAGGATGACAATGTCTGTAATGAATAACTTTTAAAATTTAATTTCAATTTAATTCAAGTTGCGAAGGCTATGTAAATATAAGCATACAACTGCGTTGCTGGGATGGGTAATAAACGACATGGACTTTCATTCAAACATGACAAATGACGTAACCATAGTAGGCCGGGTTAGGGTTGAAATCTTCACATGTTTTCTGTGGAGACCTATAAAGACTATTCATCTATCTTTTACTAAGGAATAAATATCACAGCATTATTAGGTCAGCACCGTGTTACAACAGTGTGCCTGTGTTTATAGGGAACAACCAACCAATTGAAAAAAATAGATTTTTGAAACATTCCCTGTGTATTAGACTTTTGAAACATCCCCTGTGTATTAGACTTTTGAAACATCCCCTGTGTATTACACTTTTGAAACATCCCCTGTGTATTAGACTTTTGAAACATCCCCTGTGTATTAGACTTTTGAAACATTCCCTGTGTATTAGACTTTTGAAACATCCCCTGTGTATTAGACTTTTGAAACATCCCCATGTGTATAGAAGTAGACTTTTGAAACATCCCCGGTGTATAAAAGTAGACTTTTGAAACATCCCCTGTGTATAGAAGTAGACTTTTGAAACATCCCCTGTGTATAGAAGTAGACTTTTAAAACATCCCCTGTGTATAAAAGTAGACTTTTGAAACATCCCCTGTGTATAGAAAGATGAGTCAGGGATAAAATATCTGGAAGCCACTGATTGGCCAGTATGTTATGAAGCGAGAAAATAGATATGTAGCCTGATAGATAACTATCCATAAAAAATGTTGATATAAATTTTGTAAGTCCGATTGATTTCCACTTGGTTTAATATGCAAACATTTCAGATATTTGAGAATTTTTACTGCGAAATTTTCAAAATAGCTACCCTGGAAAAATTTTAAGCTGAAGGACCCAGCATTTTTTTGTTACGTGTTATATAATACCCTTAACTTTTGTTATAAACCAAAATTGCCATATTGAATTCAATAATTTGAATGATATACTCCAAAACGTTAACACTAAAATCTATGGAAAAACAATTGGTTGGTTGGTCCCTTATACACGCAGAACTATACTTGGTAGTTAGGCTCTCATTTGGAGCCGCCCCTTCGTAACTTACTTAAGTGTTAAATCACTAGTGTTTTAAAAGCCGTTCTGATTGTTACTGATATTGTTGTTTACTTCCAAAATGATAACAAGAATAACCGATGAGTTTGTCGGTAAACAGATGACATGCATTCAGTGTTAATTCGTGGTCTTGATTAACAAGCGGAAGTCATGATATCGATTCTTTTCGAATTGATAATCAAGCATCAAAAGATTATCCGAGCCTAACACTCAAGTTGGAATTAATTCAACGCCCAAGGGTATTTCTAAGTATACACAGCAACGTAGTTTTGTAAACACTGCTTTATACACAAGGTTATTTATGTGTAAACATCGCAACAAATAAAAAGGTTAGCCTAATGACATATTTTAACATTACGTCATTAGGTTATGACGTGTGGCCCTGGAATTGGCAATTTTTGAACAATATTGAAGTGATATCTGTTATATTAGAACACATTTCGCGAAATGATTTTAAGGAAATGTGTTATGCACGTGTAAATGTTGCTTTTAGCGTGTGCATCCTGTTCATAAGGTGAGATCACGTTATCCCTAAGGGGAAGTAACTCCGTGAAATGTCAATCTTTGAATCACGCAGCGAACATATATGTAACTTTTCTAATTCCTCGTTCTAGACTTCAATTTGCAGTTTCTCATTTCCACGGGAAAAGTTTGACATGTAATTCCACAATGTACACACGCGCATAGTGTGGAATTTCATGGAGGAGAATTTCATCAGAAGATTTTCTGCAATACGCAAAACAAGATTTGTACACTTTTAGGGCAAAGTGATCTTACAGCAAGATTTAAGTCTTTTAAGCTTGACATAAAGAGCTGACAAAAGAAATGTGATATCTTTGAATTTTTTATAAGAAAAAAAAGGTTTTTTTTAAATTGTAAACAAACATATTTTGATAATATTTTCACATACATATATTTCAATTCAATTAATGTTCAAAGATGAACATGTTATTTACCAAGCAAATAATAAAGATAACACAACTTCTAACAATGCAATTTGTAAACTTATTGACGATACATGACTATTTTCCAGTTTGGAATTAACATGAAACTTAAGAAGAAATGGTGCTATTTTTCTATTGTAAATCATTGATTTTATTTTTTATAGATGCATTGGATTTTCGTTATCTTTACGAATACCGCCAAAGAGGTTAGGCAGCAATATGACATTTTCTTACATTAGATAAAAGTGTGAATATTTGTTATCATAGAAATGAAAGAAATAACTTTCATTTATCTTAATGAATTAAAAAAAAAAAAATATTGTAAGATACGATATTTTGTTTTTCCAACTAACGCTTTTAAACTGACAACGTCAGGGACATTGTGGGCGACGGTGGCCCAATTGACGAGGAAATGAAATGGTTTTTATCTTTGGATGTTTAGGTGTCCCGACACTTTAACACATAGCCCTTCACCTCTGGGGGGGGGGGGGGGGGGGGGGGGGGGGGGGGCTTATTCGAGGTTGCTTCTCTAATGTCTGTTAGGATAACAAGGATAACAGCCGCTGTATATCCTACCACTGCATGCTAATTATAGAAGTGTGGATCTTGCACAATCGAGGTTTTTTCTTCCGTGTCTGCTATAAAGGAGACAATGCAGGGACATTGATCTGTTGTCTCCTTGACGACAACCCCCATATGACACTTGCTGTTATATTACCCCGACGCCCACCCCCATATGACACTTGCTGTTATATTACCCCGACGCCCACCCCCATATGACACTGACTGTTGTGTTACCCGGACGCCCACCCCAATATGACACTTGCTGTTGTAATCCGACTGTTATTTTTCCTTGACGCTAATCATTATGACCCCTGTAGTCATGCTTAATGGATGGCATCCTCATGTCACTGGCTGTTGCCTCCTTGATGCCCGTCCTCATTTGACGCTTGTTGTGTCCTCTTGACGCCAGTCCTCATATCATCCCTGGCTATTTTGTTTCCTTGACACCAATGTTTATATGACGCCTGGATGTTGTTTTTTCCCCCTTGACGCCTATCTACATATGACAGTGGTTATTGCGAATACTTAGCCGGTAATATACCATAGGGAAACATTTATTGTTACATTTTTTTGTGCAAAAATAGAGCAATAATGTTCCCAGGTGTTAATAACACACTCTTTAATCTAAACTTAAAATCCTTGAAGGTCCAGATATATCAAGTTGAAATATCTATATAGAATCGTACAATACAAATTCCAAAGCTAAAGATGAACATATAGATTACATACGTGTATATTATCACTTAAATCTCCATATTATCCGGATAAAAATAAAATACTAGGTGAAAATTTAATTGCATATCGGAAATATAGTAAGATTACCTGTGTGAACCCTGCACATGTTTCTCGTGAGTACATCATGCCCTTAGTATACTTATTAAAACATTGTTCAGGAAACTTTCATTATCTTAAGTGAACGTATCAAATTCATTTATAATTTTACGGGAAAGATTTTTTGAGAACGGAAATAAAGTCTAAGCGTAATACAGGACACAGCGCCTCTACGGAAAAAATACCAGAAACGGCATGCCAGTAGAAAAAATTAATTTCTTTATGTGAGTCCAACACCGCGAGCCCATCATCTTTAATGTTACTTTGCGCATTCCTCTCACGCATACACACAGCGGTAAGTGAAAGCAATTTCCGGTAAGAAGCTCATACGAAAGTAACCTGAATAATGAAAGGTTATTTCCTGAACTGTAAAAAGAGTGGCAAGCAGAATGAGAGCGTTGCCATTAGCGGCGGTAACCATTCTGGATAACTATTGAAGTGATTCGACTTCCATTCTCGTCACCCCGAAAAGATGAAGAGCTCATTGGTTTAACTAAAGACGCACCATATAGCATATGCTTGTGCCATCAAACTAGCATCATTTACATGAATTTCACGCGCGGTCACGTGTAATTAAGAACAGAAACAGTATAAGTGCAGAACTATTATAATAGATACATAATTGCATGTAAATCTCAGACCTAGCAAAACTCGGTAAATTCGGTATGCGGTGATGGCAAAAGAGTAAATAACACACAATCTGCTATGCTATGCACTGCAGATGTTTTTTTGTTGAAGTTATGATTGGTATCTCGTATTTTCCGTTCGGTTTTCCTATCAGTTTTATTTAATCCAATTTAATGGTAGTTTCCTTTCCATTTTTTTTAAACGCCATTAGGACAATCAGCGAACTATGAACATTCCTGTCAAATTAATATAAATTCCCCCATAATTATCTTGAAAATTCATTATTTATAATGGAAACTGCAATACACATATTAAACTTAAAAAATCTTAATCGCAGTCGCGTTTGATAAACGTTTAACGAACATCAATATTATTCTAGAACTACACGGGAGTAGAGAAACGCTAGCTAATTGATGTAATGCACTTATAGAAGAATGTGTGTATAAAAGGGTTTTACGATGATGTCAATGCTTAGAAGGAAGGTAAGTTGATTTAAGAGCTGTATGGCCATTTGGAAGTATTTTGATCTAGTTCTTTGTATTATATAAAGAATTATGCAAATACACACATAATATCAGCCAATTTCAAAACAGATTTAGAGTTAGATACGAAAATGAGTTAAACTGCACCTCATTCTTCTACGTGTATTGTAGGACTCGTAAGTAATGGCAAGGTTTAGGGGCCGCAGTGACTGAGTGGTTAAGGTGTCCCGACACTTTATCACTACCCCTCCACCTCTGGGTTGCGAGTTCGAAACCTACGTGGGGCAGTTGCCAGGTACTGACCGTAGGTCGGTGGTTTTTCTCCGGGTACTCCGACTTTCCTCCACCTCCAAAACCTGGCACGTCCTTCAATGACCCTGGCTGTTAATAGGATGTTAAACAAAAACAAACCGAACACACCAAAGATGGTAAGGTTAAGATATGTTGATAACCAGGAAATGACCGACAAAGAACACGTGAATCTTCAACGGGCCCATAATTCAATAAATTTAATAATTTTGGACTTCAGAATAACCTTAAGAGAATGCGTATATTAAGAGCCATGAATTCATATGAATTTAAAACGCGACAAGCAGATGACGGTAAACATTGTGGACTGAAACTCCTTCAGCAGTGTCGACCATCTGCATTCAAAAAGGTTTCTATGAAGGTGATAATGTTGGAAGGGTTGATTGGAAAGTTTTATGGCAGATATCATTATGTCAATTGGAAGATATTATTATATAATTAAAGTTCTTTTTGAAATGTGAAGAATTGTACAAAGACACAAGATATTAACACCTTTCTATACAAAAGACTGGACAAACGACACAAGATATTAACACCTTTCTATACAAAGGACTGGACAAAAGACACAAGATATTAACACATTAAAAAAATTTTTTTTAATGTAGAGCCAAAATAAAATAAACTGCATCATACATCTATTTGATCCCTTCTTCTATTCCTTTCAGACAATAGCGGTATTGTCTCGAAGCACTGTTAATGTGTATCGGGAATTCTAAGATGTACTCTTGGTCTGTTTACGCTATGATTGTGACTCCCTTGTCAGTACTCCGTTCTCACCTAAACGTGACGTAACCCGTATTAGACCTAGATTTATCTGGCGGATGTCGTCGATGAAGTAGAAGATGTTAACCCTTCCGGAACAATTGGTAGATCATCTTTTCCCTTGTAAATCTTTATTGTGTGCATGCATTGAGTTTTATCGATTTTGAGTTAGAAACAAGGATTCGATTTAGATCTTCACTGTTTGTTTTCGTTTTCATTTTGGCACCGACATACAATTTTGCTTCCCTACTTGGTATTTCTAGTAATTACTCATGAAAGGGCTTGTGAATAGTCTAGAACATCAAGGGAAAGTATTTCTTACGTTTCCGGTTATATTTTGAAATCAGTAAGCTTTAAAACTTACATATGTCTTCAATATTGTACACACTTTGTTGAACACAAGTGTACCATACACCCTTAAGGCATATCATTCTTCCATATCTACTTATATACTTGATATATGCAATAGGCCTGTTGCTTCCCTGACGTCTGCTAATAGAAAATCGTGTATCTTGTTTGTCGTGTAAGTCTGAACTTTCCTAAAAGCTTAGAGAAAAAAGAGACACGTTTTCTAGTCAGACCTACGGGCAATCCTTCCGCTGGACTAATTCGTCTACGTTTCTCACCTCTCTCCCGCTGTCGTTAATCTCACGATCGGATGGTGTCTCCTGATATACGCCACCTAGCGGCAAACTACGACACCAATGTTTAGTGACCGTACCGCCATGTCTAAAATTAATGTGCGGACTAATGTCGAAAGCGTTCGTGATGAATCTGCCGGAAGTGAACTAAGCGCGGGTGAATACGTTTGTTCGTGGAAACAAATCCTATAGCAGCGAAGATAAATTGCCATCCGTCTGAATTACATCTGCACAACACATGATGAATCTGTGTATTTGGGACGATAGAATATGGGGGAGGGGGGAGGGAGGGCAAGGGGGGATGGGGATGGGGGAAGGGAGGGCGAGGGGGATGGGAGGGTGAGGGTGAAGGTGAGGGTGAAGAGGGTATTATGATCTTATCTTTATAGATGCGTCGTTCTATCATGAATGAGTATTTGTTGTTAAGTACTTAGTAGCAGCCCGATGATAATTTATGATTACGATAATTTGGACAACTCAGCCCTACAGTATAATGATCATTACTTCAAACTATTAAAGTATTAGTTGTCATGAAATCATAATAATTTAGAGAATCAATGTCACTTCTCATAAGCATTGGTATATATATATATGTACATGTTTAAAATGGTCAAATCAATCATTGTATACAGATTTAAACTAATTTAGACAACCCGGTCTGACAAGATAACTTTGATTTCACGATAAGATATAGGGCATTATTGAGAGAATCGATATCCTGTATGGCCATCTGGGATTTTTCGTGAGTAAATGTCGTTCGTCATATTACATATAATTTGAAATAACAATTCAATATCGACAGGAAAACGACACCGTAATTATAACCCAGTATCAATGAAACAAACAAAACACTGAGACAAAATATCAAGAAAAATAGGACCAGATGTTCCAGATAGGATGTGTCGTCTGCTTCAACAACGATAACCGCCAAATGCGATGGACATTCCGTCCGGGACAACAAAACAAAAAGTATAAGTTTGGTTAACTTGTTTGGTAATTGTTGCAAAAAGAATGAAAAAATTAACAAATAAGAAAATTAAAAAAATCAAATGGGGTAGTTGCTTAAGCAAAAATACTTCATCTTATTTCAAAAAACACCTGTAAGATATTACATTTATGATTGGTAAGATGTGTCGAATGTTCTTTACCTATGATTAGATTTTTGACATTCTCACATTTTACCAAATCGTCTAAAGACAGTAACCCTTCAATGCTTGGTATTGAACAGCTGACAAATTGAAGAAAATGGTTCATACTGCACTCTTTAAAGGTCTGGCAATCACTGTCTTATCTCAATTTCTCGACCTTCTTTGCTTACCAAAGCTATACATACATGTATAGGTTAATGTGGCATGCAAAGTTACGGCTTTACTGGTGACATGGATACGTATATCGCCACAAAACCTGAAGAATATTCACAAATAATGCTTTTATCTTCATCTTAATTTTCACTAAATAAAACGATAGTTTACGGGAAACATCCTTCGCCTGAAATATATGCCAGAATATGTGACGCCATTACCATTTAAACGAAGGATGGATCACATTGATATGTTGAGGTCATATTTTTTGTTAGCAACGTGGAGTGCTCAGCCGGGGTCATTGTCGTCAACGTAAATCGCTATCTAGACATATATGAAAATGAGAAGTGATTAAATGGTGTTTCGCTGTTATTGGGCCAAAGTAGTATTCTATTATAGAGCCAATCCATCTCTGTGAATTAATAAAGGAATTTGAAAATCCTTTCATAAAATACAGATATAAGGAAACATAGAAGAAAACAGTAAAAACATTTCTACTTCTATCAAGTTCTTTCTCTCTTTGAGATGCAATTGCGATATCATATCATCAACTTCGTTATTATAGGTCTCTTTGAAACTTTACAATTATGGAATTTTTATTAATGTGATTTGTGTTTTCTTCTAGAAATAGAAACAAAAGAATGTTAGAAGCTTAACTTCGTCCCCATTTAGAGTAACAAGGATAATCACCGCGTGGTACCCTACAGATAGAGAATGACATTAATAATGCTATAACTACAGCATTCGATACCAATAGGATTACACTCGCGACCTATCGTTCCTTTCCCAGCTGGACAGAGTGGTCAGTTAAAGATAATGAGCCTATATATCATGTTTTCGTACGCCTAGTTAACTTGAAGAGAAGTCAGGACAAAATTCTTATTGTTAAGTATTCTTTCACTTCTTGGTAATTCCGTTTTTGGCATAAGTAACATCTATTTAGACAATTTCACTTGTTGCTGAGATTTTGAATACTTTTTAAATAGCACGTTTAAAACATCTAAAATGTTCATGCTTATCAAAGCTAAAGCAATGAGGCCCTGATAAAATATTGGACAGAAATTACTGGTATGGTCTTTTCATGCAAATTTCTGTGAATGGCTGGGCCCTAATGGGAACATGTATATAATTATTGCTCTATAAATATGCAAATCGCAGAGTCGGGTCGGAGGTTTCGTGTACATATGAAATGTTTATTTTTATTGTGGGCAGTAAGGGATAGTTAATTAAACACATAATTAACGATTCCCTAATGTCTGTACTATTTTGTCCAGTAATTTACATCATTTTATTTCGATACAGGAAGTTATTTAAGATTATCAGAAATACAAGTACCATTACTTAGTACATAAATCATAGTTTTCTGTTTTCTCCATTTATTTCTGTTGAAATAAATACTTTTCTGCGTTTTGTTGTATATAATGAATTATATATATATATATATATAATGTATATGGGACAAAGAAGTAATTCCAACAGTGTGGACAATGAAAAATATCAAATTTTCGAGGCAAATTTGACATTTTCCCCTGTCATCACTGTTAGAAAATTGCCATGCAATGATAACTACAAGCGAGAATTCCACGGAAGTTTGGTGATTAAAAGAGCTATAGCATTGAAACAAATTTTCTATTTATAGTAACAGTGACCTTGATCTTTTACCTCTGGACGTGAATAAAAATCTTAAGTAAGCACTTGTGGTAAGGAAGGTCAGCATACATTTTGAGTTTAATCGGCTCAAGGAAAGCTGAGTTATCGCGCGGAAACGATTTTTCTTTTTTTTTTTTAGTAACAGTGACCTTGATCTTTTAACTCTGGGCCTGAATAGAAATCCCAAGTAAGCACTTGTGGTCAGGAAGGTCAGCATACAGTTTGAGTTTAATCGGCCCGAGGAAACCTGGGTTATCGCCCGGAAACGATTTTTCTATTTTTAGTGACAGTGACCTTGACCTTCGAACTTGAAATGCAATCCTTACCAAGCACTGGTAATAAGGACGATGCCGTCGCCGACGCCGACATAGTGATAGAGATTTGTCGCCTGCTTTTTGCAGGCGACAGCAAAAAAACAAAGATACAGACTTTTTTTTCCACAAGGACTTTCTGTCTGAAGTTGCCTGTGAAGGCAGAAATGCCTTGCGGAAAAAGTCTGTGTTTTTATATATAAATAAATATCATTACATCAGTTGCATACTTGTTAACACCTAATAAAGGATGGGACTCCTAGTTTGTATTTTAGAAACAATTAGACTTTCCAATGCCATCCCCTCTATCATGCCTGCGTAATAGACTGGTTTCATACCACCGGATTGTCTTTTGCCGAGAGGGATACCATCAATTTATTGTAACATTGAAAAGCTTGGTGAAGAGAGATAACGGTAGTTTCGGGTTCCACTAATGGCGCCAGCAGAGTTGTATATAGAGACCAAACCATTAACTCGTCTTAAAATGAGATACACACGCTTAAAAATAACAAGAAATCATTTGAAAATAATGTTTAATGTAAAACTAGGACAAGGTGTCGCTTTCTTCACGGTAAATATATACAAAAATTCCTGTTTCAAATAAATTAACACCATATCTTTTGAAGGTATTTCATCGGAAAACATTGTTACGGGATATATTGTATGAACATAATGAAAGAAATAAGAAAGAAAACAAATTTTGAAAGTGTTGCTTTTGAATTGATAAATAAAAGTTTGACATTTAACACTGATATATACACATGTAATTATGACATTTGTAACCGTTGTAACCGAATTGGTTCTTACTTTGAGAACATGACATTACCTGGATTTGCAATGCATGTACCGTGGATGAAGGAAAAGACGCTTGCCCTCGGGTACATCTGGTCTTATTAAACTTTTTTTTTTCATAGTATGCCTTCGTTTATTTATCTCTTTGTGTCTTCTTTTTTTTTGTTTTTTTTGTTTTTTTTTTGTTTTTTGTTAGTTGTTTTATATTAGAACGTTACTATTGTCGTAAGTTTCCATTAAAAAAGTATTTCGAATTTCAGTACAAGCATGTCGGCTATCGTACCGGTTCTGTAAATCAAATCAAATTACACACAATGTAAGCGCCAGCATTTCTTACTTGTAATCTTTCTCGCAATGTTCTGCGCACGAACGACAAACCATGTGTTGCCTTACAGATAAATAGAAGTTCCTTAAATTCAAAGAAGACTGGACCTTCTATTAAAGTACAATGTACTTAAAACTTCCAAACACTGGACATTTTAAGTGTTTTATTCTTACTAGCATTGATATATCACTTTAAGAATATATGAGACCCAGACAAAGCTCCCCAGAGTTGTGATCGCATTCAGTGCGATGTTTGATTTACTGCAGGACATACCAGATGTCATTCCCTTGTTTTATGGTCGAACCTTAACCATCGTTTTAACACTAGCCTAGATATATTTAGACCAAGAAGATTCGTGTTGGCTTGTATACGATGCAGTGTAATTTTTGAGAGAAAACACATTATTACCTTTTCCTCAGTCACAAATGCTTCATTACTTGTAAATAATAACCTACTAGATAATTCGCTAAGATAAACCGATTGCAGGATTTGAAGCAGAATGATATTTTTTTTTTTTTTTTTTTTTGTGAGATTAGACTAAAAGAATTCGTCACATTTTCTCTAAATTTTAGTATTATCCTGTTACCATAAGAACTAGGAAATATTGACGTGTGACCTAGTAGACGTTCAGGCGACACAATATAGTCAAGGACGTACAGTGTGTAAGAAACGAACCTCTTGGGGATATTGTCATTAGAACAGAAATTGTTATTGCACAAGTAAATACAATTATCCGTTATTTTCCGTAATTAAAAATACGTTAACGTCTTGGTTTTTGCGCCTTATTCCCGAGCAAGCAGCGATAATAATCACTTTGTCGTCAGTCAAGACGTTTAATCAGACATGTCCTGAAACTATATGTTTATTTCTACACTTCCGACAGAAAACCACAAGAGAAAAGTTAAATATACTCGAAAATACAACATTTTCACATGTATATCACGTTTAGGAATGATATTATTAGCAGGAAAAAGTGTTATGGTAAAGTTTCAATAACTCGAATTCATTATCTGGTCCTTGAGAATCCTTGAAAATCGAAACAAATATTAGCCAATGATGAATAAATACACGTGAGTAGTATGTACATCTATATCTAATATAGATAAGACAGTTTTAGGGAAGAAGAAGAAAAAACTTTTCAGCAATTGCTGTATCTTTTATCAAAATCTTATTCTAAAAAGAGTTTACTGAAATAAAAACGAAACCAAATTTCCAGCTCAACAACGATCAACAGCGGACACAACATGAACGAATTATAGATATGAACATGGGCCCTTGACAAAACACAAAGATAACAAGACGATATGTTCCAGGAGAGTGAGCGTCCTCTGCTCCAATGACGACACCCACCATACAAATTTCGGTCAAATCAGTGTTAAGTCATAATCTCACATTGAAAACTAGCATTATGAATACGGAATCACTAGGAATATATATTTCCCTTTTGTCTGACTTTTACACAATTGATATCTTTTATTGTCATTTGGTCACATTCTAGAAATTATTTGGATTTGAAAACAATAGACAATAACGGAAAACTAATATATTGACTAATAATATACATTTTGTATTTCATAATGTTTTCACCATCATAGGTATCTTTGTTGTTTTTTTAGACGACTTCCACAATGATCATGTCAGGGTATCGGGCCGACCATCACTGCGCAATTGAAACGTTTTCTTCCTTCGTCATTTGTGTTTCTAAGCTATATATCTATTTATTAGCACAATGTATCATATACACTATGTGTTGGTGATCCGAAGATAAAGATTTGAATTTCCTGTCGTAATTGTACCGAGAGAAATATATATAATATATGTGCAATTCTTATCCATGTATGTAAATACTGTACATTGCGATCCAGGTATTCTATATCACCTTATAGACGACTTCCACAATGATCATGTCAGGGTATCGGGCCGACCATCAATGCGCCATTGAAACGTTGTTTTTTAAGAACGCCGATGTGGCGCAGCGGTATAAGCTGCGGGTATTTCTGGCTAGGCGATTGGGTGCCGTAGATCGTGAGTTCGAGGCCCGGTCAGGACACGAGTCAAAAAGTTGTCTTCCTTCGTCTTTTGTGTTTCTAAGCTATATATATATATATATATGTTTGTAGTCTTTAAATCTGACATATTACTAGATATATCTTTCAGATACTTCAAAACAGCCCCCTTTATCGCCAATTACAGGTATGTATTACTGTTCTAACTGTTAAATATACTGATGACGTCTTTAAATACCAAAACATGTTGACAATATCAATCGCATAGGCCATAAAGAACATGAAATCAAGGAAAGTACATGTAAAACATCATCGGCCTACCTTGGTTTTTATTTACAGCAAAACCTTCGGGGACAGTTTACAACTAAGCTGTATAATAAAATGTCTAATGGTTTTAATTTCCATATTGTTAAGTTTCCAATTGTAGATAAAAGCATCTCTACTTGCCTTCTTGTAATGTTAACATGCCCCGGTTGGTTCGGTTTTCAAAGACGTGTTCCCATTATGGCAATTAGCGTGGCGGTAGTCGACTACAAACTGAACAAAACTTACTACATACGGTTTAAAGAAAATCAGCTTTGTAATGTCAAAGGTTAATGGTCGACAATATGATTTCGTTGTGAAATAATCTCCTTTCTCTTGCTTTCGGAAATTGTACGTGGACCAGGTTCACTGATATGACTGATGTTTCCGTTGTTTACAAAATGAGTTCCAGTATGGAAACAACGGAACCACCATTAACAGGATTTTACAAAAGCAACAAAGAATGCCAACACCATAACCTAAACTCGAAATCGGTTAAAAAGAGGGAAAATATAAACAAAATGTAGATCTGCATGGTGACTAATGAAGAAAGTGCAAGGAGAATAAGACCAGGTGTTTCAGAAGAGAAAGCGTCTTCTACGTCATTGACATCGAAATCTAGGTTAAATCCAGTTTACAGGTGGAGGTCGCTGAAAGAGCCGAAGAACTTTCCCTTCCGCAACTCATGGCTTGGTTATTCCCGAGCTTTTTAAGATTAAAGTTTGCGATTGATTAGCCTTTCCTCCAATAATTCAATTTTTATACGTGGTCGATTCGATTGTCCTATCCTTCTGACTGAATATTCACTTATTTGGCTATCATCACTGATGGAACTTCAGATGGATAAAACCGTTATAAGACGCAGGTTTTTATACGCTTTTTTAGATTTTACTGTATATATTAACAATTTAATATGCAAAGGTATCATTCAGGTTTGTGGTTTTCATACATTTCCCTCAATAAATATTGTGTGATCAGCGAATGCGTCTCTGAAACTCAACAAAATGTCTTTTTCTTACATTGACACCTACATGTAAATGTACATATATATATATATAACACAGAAACACAAATATGACGAAAGAAGACAACTTTTTGACTCGTGCCCTGACCGGGCCTCGAACTCACGATCTACGGCACCTAATCGCCTAGCCAGAAATACCCGCAGCTTATACCACTGCGCCACATCCGCGTTATATATATATATAACGAATACGATCGGTTTTAACGAGTTCAGCTAAAACCACGGTGTCCTTTTCTTACCTTTTTTAAAGTGATATCGATAGGAGTTTCAAGCCAATTCCAACTGAATTCATCTATATGTTGAACATTACTTCCAAATAAACCTCAGTAAACCTCTTTACAACTCCAACAGTTTAAAGGAAACATTGTCAGTATGCCCTTCTGTTACGGTACAAAATAAGTGCCCTTCTGTCATGGTACAAAATAAGATTAAATTCTTTTTCTTTTCTTTCATTTGTTTGTTTTATTTGGGGGGGGGGGGGGGGGGGTTGTTGTTTTTGTTTTAAATTCCAGAAATTTTAAAGAGTGCTCTGTCTTAATTTTGATCTTAATGCTTACATGTCTTAGAATGAACGAACGGAAATCGAATCGTGTCTTTGACATCAGATATTTAATTCTTTAACGTGGGCGTATTCTGTCGCTGTGAGTGTTTATTTCACACGTACATGTACATTTATATTTTAAAAAAACGGCATGAATAAGATCGATTTAAATGACTTCATCTTAAAACACAAAGCCCTTTCATTATCTCTACAGCACGACTTCTCTTACCTCTACTTAATTGATATTGATATGAATTTCAAGCCAATTCCAATTTAAATTTTAAGACCATTAGGTAAGCATACCACTCCTACAAAGTACATGTACATAAATATCATTTACAGCCAATCTTGTAGATTAATCTTTATTCAGGGGCCGCGGTGGCCGAGTGGTTAAGGTGTCCCGACACTTTTTCACTAGCCCTCCACCTCTGGGTTGCGAGTTCAAAACCTACGTGGGGCAGTTGCCAGGTACTGACCGTAGGCCGGTGGTTTTTCTCCTCGTACTCCGGCTTTCCTCCACCTCCAAAACCTGGCACGTCCTTAAATGACCCTGGCTGTTAATAGGACGTTAAACAAAAACAAACCAAACCAATTAACTTTATTCACGAAAAAAGGGGCTTTCGTGTAACCAAAAACGAAAGATTTTCGTCAAGAAATTATCGTCTATGGGGGTTTAATTCCTGTTATTTTTAATCACTATTTGTAGTATTATGCAGCCATAATGAGCCGTAGGAAATACGGACCCATAATGATACGGAAACAAACTACAACACATACATACGCAAGGGTTCACACATTTGAAGGTACAACTTGCAATAGGCTGGTACATGTAAGATCTGTTTAGCTTACTTCTATTGTTTGTCACAAATGTTCTCATGTTACACATCTTCATGTGTCTGAGGGTATCAATAAAAATCTTGAAATCATGAAATCTTGAAATCATGAAATCTTGAAAATCTTGAAAATCTTGAAAATCTTGAAATCTTAAAATCTTGAAAATCTTGAAAATCTTGAAATCTTGGAAATCTTGAAATCTTGAAAATCTTGAAAATCTTGAAATCTTGAAATCTTGAAAATCTTGAAATCTTGAAATCTTGAAATCTTGAAAATCTTGAAATCTTGAGCTAAGGTCACTCCACAAAGCTTCAAATAGATGAATTCATATTTGAATCTACTACCACGTCTATCTAAAGCTGAACGTCTACCGAGGAAGACTTTCTAGCGATACAGTACAATCCAGTCACCCTTATAGCCTCTACATACACGATATCAGCCTTATCCATTTCAATATCGGCATTCTTGGCCCAAAGGAGTGGTGTTTCTTCGGTCTCAAATTTTAATTTAAGAATGCTTCGTTGAATGCAAACGCATTGGTGATAATTGATGTCTTCTAAGAAAGAGACGTGTAA
Source organism: Pecten maximus (assembly GCF_902652985.1). Classification (NCBI taxonomy): domain Eukaryota; kingdom Metazoa; phylum Mollusca; class Bivalvia; order Pectinida; family Pectinidae; genus Pecten; species Pecten maximus. Next base: position 31,955,153 of record NC_047030.1, on the reverse strand, counting down.
CTCTCGCGAGACTCTCGTTACGTCGTCTCCATGCCTACGATTCGTAAACTTTACCGACAGTGACAGGTTTTAGAGGCGACAAGACACTACCAATAATTACTTTAGAAAAAAAACCTCGAAATAATTTTCTAGTATCTGCGTGGTGATATCTAGTTTAGTTAGTGTTTCAGAGTGTTTACTGTCTTAGATATAATGACAAAATAAAAATCGTGTGATACGAAACTTTTTCACAAAAGCTTCGAACCTCAAATAGAACCTCCATTTCTTTCCCGTGTAATAATTACAGTCAATTACAATATCGTTTATATTAAACATCCTTTCTCTTAACATGCACTTTTTTTTAGATATATGCGACAAAACCAAGCTCAATTCACCTTCCCCTCCGCCCTCCTCGAACTCAATACTTAATTATACTTTAAATATTTGATAGTCTTGGATAATAAGTGCATATGAAAATAAAATTTTGTTAAACATTTTTACACTTTCATTAATTTCAGATATAGGTGAACTGTGAGCTAATTTAACCCCTATTTTGATATATTAAAACTTTTCTTTTGTGGAGTACGTTTCGAATGGGATTTTTCTCATCAAACACACCAAGGTCGTTTGATCTTTTGGGATTAACAGTTAGTTCCTTATTAACATATTAGGATATAAGGATTATGATATATGCGGCTTTTCAAAATGTCTAATTTTCTTTAGTTTAAACAGTCTGGAAGATCATAATTTACTGTTAAAGTAATTATTTTTGAACACTGATATTTAGCGCCTTGCGAATTTAAACAGATAAAAGCGTTGATGAATTTGCTGATTTAAAAGACCTGTCGTTGTAAACAATATGAATAATGAGTACTTTGCACAATAATAATTTAGCAGAATTAACAAACCTTATTACAATATTGAATTGTACAATTTTGAAGTAATTACTATAAATTGTATCAATGTAAGTATTTGTTTCATATATGAATCAACATGAGTTAAATTATAACAGAATTAAAAAACAAAACAAAACAAAAATAAAAAATAAAAACGTGAATATTAAGCATTTTTTGTTTTGTTTTTCGTTTGTTTGTTTGTGGTGCATTAAGATGTTACATTTACTCGCTGACCAAAATGGCAATGAGATTCTAAGGTGCGATTCTGCACTCTTTCAATTTTGTTTTAAATCTTTTTAAATTAATTTCTTAAAAGTCAATAAAATCCTCTATCATCAAGTGCTGCGCATTTTCTTAAATTGGAAATATCATAAAACAACAACATGGTAACAAAAATTGATCACTTCCGGTAAGTGCTCCTCCGAACATGTGGAAATGTTTTAAAGTGCAAAATAAAGCGAATTTTATCTTTCAAATATCATCAATTCCGGATGGAAATGTATCCTTGATGAAAAGGCCGATCAAATGAGCTAGAGTCCTCTTTTCAAGAATTTAATGGAAAAGAAACACTTTAAGAATATCTTCTGTGAGAGGAGCGGTGACGTGCTAATGTCGGAACTATAGGTCACGTGAGGCTTCTCGAGATGTATTCCTGTACCATGTGGAGTAAGGTGTCACCTTAAAAGGGAGATTGGCACTGACAAACAAGCCGACGGCAAGCTCAGTAAAAATTATGTAATATGTTTTCTCGCATGTATGTTTGCTAAGTACCTGTGTAAAGGGATCGATACTTCAAGCGCAAGGGTTGTTTACAAAATTCATTCATTTCCAACGTGGCGGTTGCGTTTGTGATAACGATATATTGACAATTGTCTAACTTTAAAAACCGACGTGTTTTAGTCTCGTTAGTATGTCTTAGTTGTGTTGCTGTCCCCCACCCCGGTTCGTATTATGGGAACATGACATTATCTGGATTTGGCTCACGTTTAAGTGTCGGTTGTCGAGCAGGAACAGATGAATATCACCCTTCCAGAACCTAACAGATGGACTTACTACCATTGCGCTGATGAAATGGTTTCCATGTTAATGTATAGTTAGATGATACTTTGTACTAATTTTATCGCTTCTAAATACATAAAGGATATTCGATGGTTTGCCGTTTAATATCAAATATATTTCCCGAGTATGGCATTTAAAAAAAAATATTTTCACGAGTGAAAATATATATAAAACCACCATGCTGAATTTTCTTTCATTTCTTTCATTTTTATTTTACAAATATTGAGTAAGTTCTGTTGATGACAATGTGAACTATAAAAGCCGAATAGATAACTACCCGAGTGAAATGAATTATTTTACTACATTTTTGCCAGTGAAATATTGAAATTTATTACACTAATAAAACTTATATTTTCACTGCAGCGATGAGCAGCAATTCCCCCATTTTTTCACTATTAATTTTTCGATGTTTATAATTTTGTTTTTATGTTGATGAAATGCAATAAAAAGAAAATTGAATGGTTTCCCGTTAAATATAACATATATTTCACTCGTATGACAGAATATTTCGATATTTTTCACTCGTGTCATACTCGTGAAATATATTTAACGTGAAACCATTTAATATCCTCTATGGATATTTATACATTCACGATCATCTTATTTCGAAGAACGTCGCCAAAAATAGGAATGTCGCTTAAGATATTATGCCGTCAGCCGCCTTTGTCATTGTAAAAGACGTTTATTGGTTACAAATGACCCCTTAGTCTGATTAACCCCTTAACTAGATAATGATCAAAAGAGAGCATAAACAAATCAATACAATCTTCGGGAGTATACCATACTTATCAGAGAGAGTTTCCGTATGTCAGCAATACATTTTTCTACAAAATATATATTCTTATCAAACCCATTTTATCTATGACAAACGTCCTTTTGCCGTTTTGAGATCTTTATTGTTTGCTTGTTGGTTACTGTAATCGTCCCGTCTGGGTTATTTTAGGCGGTGTTTTCTGTAGTAGCTGGTGGCTATCTCATATAATATCAAACATGAGGCTCGTCCCATGCATTCAAATTAGAGTAAAATGTCTTGCCCTAACACCATACACGGGCGTCCCGTCATCTCAGTTGTCTTATAAACGCAAACGTAGCCGAGAAGGGATCTAACTACTATAGCCAAATGATGTACTACTGAAGTTGCAGAATATGAAAAAAAAAGAGTTTGCATATTTCAAATAGCGACTCGTGTATACGTGAAAAGTGTAAATAAGAGAGAACATCAAGATTAAGCCTTCCTTAATTAGACTTGTCAGTTCTCATTTTGTCAGACCCTGTCTTAGAATGTGGCCCTGACCTGCTTAAATAACAACGTGCGCACAGTGGCGGAGAAACATGTTACCAAAACATGTTACCATGTCTAACATGTCTAATGGTGTTCTGACACGATGAGTAACAGCCATTCGGAAAGCCTTTTATTCATTCGGAGTAGGACCACAAACATCAGTTCGGAACCACTTTTTGTTTTCGCTACGCTTCTGTGACCTTTCATTATCGTTATTTACTTCGGAAATATGATTCAAAAGTAGCATCAGAGAATTGAATATCTGTCTAGCATGAAATAAGTGAAGATAAAATTGGAGGATAAGTAACAACTCAGTCATAGATATTTGATACATATTTCAGAAATGTCTTACCATAAAAAGACAATTCATCCATGGTGCCTGATCATTACTGTGAGAAATCACCCACCTCCAGTCAGTGTAACCTTTTCAACTGCCTCCCTCTGTCAAATTACCACCATGAGGAATGGTACATGTGTTGTGTAAAATACATATAACGAACCTCATACTGTGTTTAGTGAGGTCGTTCGTTTTATTTATCGAATGAAGACGATACAATTACAACACAACGTTTCTGAAGAGGCATACTGATAAAGGTCCCCTGTATATCTAATAGTCACATTCAGGGTCTAATTGGGTGATATGTGGTTTCCTTGTCGACAGCAATATTCACGTTTCGATTATTTTTATTACTCTGTCTTTTGATTTATGTGGTTTCCTTGGCGACAGCAATATTCACGTTTCGATTATTTTTATTACTCTGTCTTTTGATGTCATCACTACCGCGACTCTTACTTTAAACACGTGAAATTAAATCAATTTAATGTGACCTCGATTAACATCATGAGTGTCGCGAAGGAAGGCGAAGACGCGCGCTCCTCTGTAACAGCTGGTCTCATTTTCCCTATTAAAGTTGTTCTCGTATCGTTTCCATCTTCAACGACAATGAGTTCAAAATAGTATGTTGTGTGCAGTTTCAATCATAACCTATCAGAAAAAGGTTAATGAAGGTTTAAGCGAAATAATAAGTCGACAGCTTTATTTCACTGAGAAACGATAGAACTGTATATAACGTTTCGGGCTCGTTTAAATATCTAATTTTTCATTTTAACCGCCCCGGTTTTCCTTTTGAGAGCGTGATATTATCTGGGAGTTTGACCTGTGTTTACATGACCGATGGCATCTTTGATGCCGAAAACTTCAATTTTTCGGAACATCAGAAATCCGTTTTAGTTCAACAGTCTCAGATTAAATTACATTTAGTTCATATTCACTTCGATTCCATTAACACCTTACTCTTACTAAAGTGTTACAGTCTATTACATCAAATCTATTTTATTTTAAAATCTTGGACAATAAAACTAATGGTATGACGTCAAGGCGAAAATCACTAGGTCACTATCTGTACAATCTGTATTGGCGTAACACAATGGCTATTGTTTCCGTGAAAAATGGTCTACGATCTGTGATATCGATCAGTAGCATGTGTGGACGGTTTGGTGATATGCGATATTGATTAAATTGCATATATTTTCCCATTTCTCTTAAAATTGTTTCCTATCGACTATATTTATAAAATAATGACTTAATTATCTCCCTTTGTGACCGGAAACGGTAGGTGTCGCCCCTTCCAACAGGAAGTGAATCACGAAATTACGCCTTATTTGAGAACGCTGCGTGATTCGTTGTTACCATGTTCAGGATAGCTTTTGCGAATATCATTTCCTTCCCAATACGTAAGTTAAATACATCGTACATAATGATTATCACTATCTCCTGAAATTTATTTCGATATTTACTGTCTCCAAAATAGTCTAATATGTTGACTTTAGGTATCATACATAGTAACAATGCATGTACGGTATGTTTCTGTGCTTTCCTCCATACCATGAACTTCAATAGAAAGGTTTTACTAGACTATTAATACAGCTTTAGTCGCGAGGCTCAATAAAGACTTTATCAACGAAGTATCAAAAATAAAATTTAATTCTAATATTCATTTTTTTTATCCAATATTTCTAAAGATTGTAAAAGGCACTCACCTAAGTCATATAACTATTCTGTCCTTATAGGACTCGTCAGTTATGATAATATAAAACTGCGCCACACAGCCATTCCGTCCCGCTAGGATTTGGTTAAGTTTATTTTGTTTTACGTCCTTTTAACACCCAATGTCATTTTAAGGACGTACCATGCCGGTTTTAGAGGTGGATGGAAAACGGGAGTACCCGGAGAAAAACAACCGGTCTACGGTCAATACCAGGCAACTGCCCCACGTGGGTTTCGAATTCGCTCCCATCTAGGCCTCTTCAGTGATATTAATGTAAAACAGCATCATAGAGCTGTTCCGTCCTTCTAGGACTTGTCTGTGATCCTAGGGATCAAAAGTGTTGAAATCCAGAAGGGGAAGGGTCATGAAAACGAGTCTAGAGAGATATCAAGCTATTGACAGCGAGGTGAATTAATCACATAGTTCAATATGAATGTTTGCATATTCTGAAACGGTGTCGCCATTCATGAGACTATCAACATGGCATATATGGAAGACCTTGGCGATTGCAGTCCAAATGGACAGCTTACCACTGATCATTGTTTAATTCGATTATCTGTCTATCGAACTATTTTATCCCCACGAAGGGGTGTGCTAGAGGTAACAGGAAGGTTATCTATGACTACTTTCAATAAAGAAATCATTGTCTTGAACACTGAATCTCTCAGTTTCTTCATTTTCGACATTTGAAACCCGAACCTTGATCAAACATAGCTCATATAACTAGTAGCATAATACCTTTTGATTGCAACCGTTTATAAGCCAATTTGGTTTGTTTTGTTTAACGTCCTATTAACAGCCAGGGCCATTTAAGGACGTGCCAGGTTTCGGAGGTGGAGAAAAACCGGATTTTTGGTTTGGTTTGTTTTTGTTTAACGTCCTATTAACAGCCAGGGTCATTTAAGGACGTGCCAGGTTTCGGAGGTGGAGAAAAGCCGGAGTACCCGGAGAAAAACCACCGGCCTACGGTCAGTACCTGGCAACAGCCCCACGTAGGTTTCGAACTCGCAACTCAGAGGTAGAGGGCCAGTGATAAAGTGTCGGGACACATTAACCACTCGGCCACCGCAGCCCCCTTATTAGCCAATGCGCTCTATAGGAGAAAATGAATTGGCTTCTTTAGACCAGTCGCGTGAAAGGAAAAATACCAGGTTACGATGTTGTTGGCTGGACACCGTACTTGAGGTCATAATATGGGCAGCCTCGACGGGGTATTGTTATCATTCAATACGCGATATGCTTCATGTTAGCGCGTGTATGGCATATTTTTCTCTGTCGGACGCTGGTGTATGGCTGAGAGCGAAGTAGGGAGTCGTTGATAAGACTGTTAGTTATCGTTTTAACACCGATATCCCAGCACAACTAGCTGTGTTTACACGAGATCATTTTTAATTGTGGAAATAAAAAGGTGAACGTAGATTTAAAAAATGTACTGATAGAAACCTAATTCTACTCGTATTTCTTATTCATACTGTTTGCGTGTTTGCTTTTTGTTGTTTGATTGTTTTTTTGTTTTGTTTTTTGTTTGTTTGTGTTTTTGTTGTAATCTTTTTACTTTTGTTGCTACTGTTCTGTTTATTTGCTTCTTTTGTTCTCGCGGTGTGGTAGTTATACCAACTGCATGCCATTTGCGATTCTTATTTTAAGATGTATAACCATATCATACTGAATAATTAGACCCGTAATTAGAAATAATCCCGCTCTTCGAACTCATGGATTTAAACGTTCTGGCAATGCAATCTGTATATAGTGTATTTCGTTATTGAATATACGATGAACTTTCAGATGAAGTGTGTGACTTTGTTTGCTTCCTTTACTGTATTTATTAACATCTATTTTTATAAAAAAAACAAAAAACCAAACAATTTTGACGTTCGGAATGTAGAAAACTCGGACATATTTCCTACAGTACCATTTAATATTCATGGAATGTACATGAGTAATTTTCATTACCGTCATTTTGTGTGAATTGATACGACTTAAATGTTGTTGTTGATTTTTATTTTGTTTTTGTTGTTTTTTTGTGTGATTTTTTTAAAAACTTTTTATATCTTTGTTTATGTTCTGATTAAATTATTGTTTATTCCTCCCTCCGTAAATTACGGGTGGTCGTTGTGGCTCCGTATCCTAGTTCCATGGAATCATTAATGCCACACAGCTACGGTCATCAAAAAACAAACAAAAACACAACAAACAAAAAAGTGCTATCGATAGAGCAAGGGTCTTAGATTGTCTGTAATGTATTTTTGTCTGGCCTTGAATTCGCTCGTGAATTTCAATATACACACATTTATCATAAAAATTTGACGGAGATAAGAAACAGTTCATGAGAAAATATAGTTTGAGATTAAATGCGCTAGCATTTTATTGCCTCCGCACATCATTCCGTTCTGGCTGATGTTATGTCTTGTTCTTTCCAAGCTATCGTAAATTGGAGTATATGAACTATTGGTGGTATATCGAAACACGACCCAAATATAAATACAAAAAACATTCTACAGAGCTCTCGATGAAACACTTGTAGATACTTTATAAATTGTGATATGTTTGTAAATGAAATTGATCAGGGGATAAAAGGATTGTAAATTACGAAAACAATTTACCGACCTATTTGTTCCGGAAATAAAAAATGAAGAACCGTTTGTATACGGAATAGGATTAAATCATTAGACCTCCTACACCATAATGATATCAGATTTATAAACATAACTAGGGCAGCAAGAGATGTCCTACTACAACGAGATCATATACCAGAAAACATCTGTCAGAAAGGTACCACCTGTTTGTAAAAAAAACGAAACGAAACCAGCACGCCACCTATAATAGGACGAAGCTGTTCACACTTAGGCGATAGGCATTTTGGTGTTGCTTTAAAAAGCATTGTTAGCTTCCAAACATTTATCTAATCATTTGTTTTTTATGATTTTTAACTGATTCTTAAAAACTATAATGTTTTTAGTTCTTATATGAATCGTTTACACTATCAAGATGTTTGAGGTTTATTTTTAGATTCGTGCATAGACAATTTCAATATTAATATTAATTTAAAAGTTCATTATTGGTAATGAAAGCTGACCAATATAAGAAAACTTTCTATAAAGATGATCTTTATGATAAATCTTTCCTGATTTTTGTGTTCATATTAATTTTATCAAATTTACATGAGATTTCTCCCGCTGATAATTGCGATATAATCTTTTTTTTCTATTTCCGTGGTTATATTTTACACAGTATAATGTTTTTGACTTCAAGGGACTGTATGATAACAGTTCTCGAGTTGGTAAGAAATAGATTGATGTCATAGAAAAGGAAGCAAATACTGTTTAGAACTTACCGCCGGAGAGAAAATATTATTAAGATTGGATTTCTTCTGTAGGTATTGATACTTAAGCAGCTTGACCGGGAAAAGAAAATATATAATACAAGAAAGATGAGAGTGTTTCTCGAGAACGCCAACAGTATTGATAACACCATTTGTTTTATTTATCCATCGTACAAATTGCCAGTGCTTCATATTTCCTAACAGACGTCATTGTGTGTTGACTGACGAATTTGACATACTGGTCATGGTTTGAATTTGAGCAAAGACGCAAGTTTCCAAATCCAAAACAACACCTTCAAACTGGAGACTTAATCCCCAGTGCCTACGTGTTTGTTTTCATGAAAAACTAATTTTCAGTTGTTTGTTGAATGAAAATTTCTTTTCTAGGGTATACGATGCCCCTAACATCACTGACAAGTCCCAGAAGGACGAAACAACTGTATGATGTCCCGAACATCACTGACGAGTCTTAGAAGGACGAAACAACTGTATGATGTCCCGAACATCACTGACGAGTCTTAGAAGGACGAAACAACTGTATGATGTCCCTAACATCACTGACGAGTCCCAGAAGGACGAAACAACTGTATGATGTCCCTAACATCACTAACGAGTCCCAGAAGGACGAAACAACTGTATGATGTCCCTAACATCACAGACGAGTCCCAGAAGGACGAAACAACTGTATGATGTCCCTAACATCACTGACGAGTCCCAGAAGGACTAAACAACTGTATGATGTCCATAACATCACTGACGAGTCCAAGAAGGACGGAACAACTGTATGATGTCCATAACATCACTGACGAGTCCCAGAAGGGCGAAAGAGCTGTATGTTGTCCATAACATCACTGACGAGTCCCAGAAGGACGGAACAACTGTATGATGTCCATAACATCACTGGCGAGTCCCAGAAGGGCGAAAGAGCTGTATGCTGCCCATAACATCACTGACGAGTCCTAGAAGGACGAAACAACTGTATGATGTTCTAACATCACATATGAGTCCTAGAAGGACAAAACAGCTGCCTTTCGGAATTTGCACGAAAACTTAAGATTCAGAAACCAAAGCTGACGCCGACGCCGATGCCGACGCCGACATCGACGCCGGGATGACAACATACACTTCCCACTCTTTTTGAGGATAGAGCTAAACTTGAGACAGAAAATCATACACATCATTTCGGCTCATATAAAGTTCTTTCGTTGTTGTAGAAACTGAGTATCAAATTTTATTTCTGTTCAATCATTGCGCATGCGTAATAAATGTTATTTGATCTATGAAAGTGTCGTTATACTCGCATGTAATATCATTACTCTTATCCTTTCGCGCGTCTAATTTCATTTCCGACAAATCTGTGTATGTCAATTCAAAGTTGCCAATGTCGGCAGGTATACATCGCGTTCAAGTAACGAAATCGTGTTAGTAAAAGGTTTAAGGAGTCTACTCAACCCGATGTCAAATCTAATTCCGTAGTTTGTTTTTGTTATGTTTAAATTGTTGACTAGCTTAATTGACAAGCAATGCCATCAGCAATTTTAGGGCAATATTTTCTCCCGTGTAAACATGAAAACGAAGACCACTCGAGCTATTTTCAATCATAATTAAGAACATGCGTCGAGAAAAATAATTCAACCTGACATTTTAACAAATATAATTAGATTTCAAAGACCAGCATTGCCAATTTCTACTTTAAATCATCCTTAACCATGAGTTAAAAAGAAGGGGATATTTTTAAAATCTAGAACAATATGACTTAAATTTCAGTTTATGTGCTGCAGTCGGATGTCCTGATTGGGTGTTTCGTTAAAATTGACAATCGTTTATAAATCAAATTAATAATCTTTTGAACATTTTGCTGAAACGTCACACCTCATAAATATTGCAATAAATCCAAACCTTTAAAAATGCTATTGAAAAAGCATCTCACTTTTCAACAGCTTAGGCGAATAATACTCCAAATGAAAATTGATTTGCACATGTACATGAACAGATTTTGAAATGTTTATTACGCAAGAGATGAAATATGAAATCTGCTATCGAAAAACTGATATGAGAAGTCCCCTAAAACAGAGTGGAAGACTTCGTAATATAATTTTACTTATTTAAAAAAAAAAATAAAAAAAAAATAAAAAAAAATAAATAAAAAAATACTTTGATGATTTTAAAATTGTTCATGCAAACTTTAATAAACATTTATTTTATCTATTTTGTTTTGCCGTTTTGTGACTATTTAAACCATCATTTGTACAATGTACATGTAATTTGAGTCTGATATCACGTCATTTGAGGATTCGACGTAAAAATCGTATATTCCCCGAGAAAACCATTCAGCTACAAAATATGTACAAAATTATCTTCTTGCTGTACATCCATACTATTACCAAACCTCGTCGATTCTCGCGCATATCGAGATAACAACCAACGGGATATAAATGTAAAGTACCAAAATATCTGTACAATGATAACAAGTGCGTAATAGTTTAATGATACTCTTCCTGTTTGGTGTCAGAACTTCAGAACATTTTGATAACACAGTAGAGGCAATCCACTACCAAGTGTTATATTACTACATTATTCACATCGAGCGCACAGCTTCGAAAACCGGAAGTTATTTTTCTCGTCAAAATCCTCGCCTTCTGTCTTAAGTATCAAATATATATGAAATGTTTATTATTAGGCGTGATTTTTTTTTTTTTTTTTTATACAGACAAGAGTATATCAAAATGTTAGGACTTTTCTCAATCGACAGTTTAAACTAATATTTTTAGACCACGTGGGTTGTCCCCGGATACCCCAGTTTCCTATCACAGTAAGACCCTTCGCGTGCTTCAATCCGGGCCAACAAGCGTGATTATTATAAGTTGATATAACTTGTTTAGCAATTGTTGTAAAATAAATAAGTTTAATTTTTTAATCTTTTTAGAAAACCATATCCGTAATATTTTTTTTTTATTTAACAAACAAAAAAAAAAAAAAAAAATAACAGCATTTTTCTGGATTTCTTTGCTATTTTTCAGTAAATACTTTCACATCCTTAGTTTCTATAAGGTGTAAAGCATCGACCACGTACCATACTGGAGTTCCCACAGTTACAACTATCAATATGCTTATCTCTAAGAGATATGTTTGTCGAGTCTGAAACACTGAGTTTTGAAGATTCGTCTTCACAAGCTGTCTTACTACAATTCTGAAAATGGTTTGGAATAATCTAAGAATTGGATGCAAAGTTTAACAACAAACGATAATCGAATATGACGGCTTGGCAATTATGAACAAACGTGTTGCTAAACATCTTCCATTCTTCCGCGTCTTTTCGTAGAACTACATGTACATGTATTTTATGAATCATACTTTTTTCGTGTTTTGGTTGAAATACAATGCCGGTCCTCCCTTCCCTGGCCATTAATGACGGGAATGCAAAAACATTTCAAAGCACTTTGTAGGTCTGTAAAGATGTCATTTGAGTGCGATAATAGAACATCGTGTCTGTGAAATTAATTCATTATAAGACGAAAATACCAACGTAATTGTAGTCAGTGTTACCGTTACCAACAGCCATGAAATCAAACCAACCAATGGGCATTCATAAATACAACCACGTGACCATAATCGTCTCAAATAACCATTACCAATCAAATCGGATTAATGACCTGAATAAGAGACAATTTTAATCAAATATGGAGTTTGGTTACCTACTTCCGGTATGACGAAAGCGCCACCTATCACGAATTAGACAATAATATGACGGGACGGTCCCAAAATATCCGGAACTTAATTCTATTTCGGTTCCATTACCGGAAGTAGTTATATTAGAGGATGTGATAGCAAGGACGATTCAGTATCTATATTTATGAACTCGCTGATATGGCCTTTTCACTCATGTTACCAGTGGTAACATTATCCCTCCTCAGACGTGGTTTTGGGACCGTGTCGCTCATTACGTTATAGGTAATACTTCACACTGAGTTTTGAATGGTAGTGGATGTGTTCATTTATTAAAATGTCGTGGCGGCATTTTTCATTCTGATGCCCACTACATGTATGTCCGTCGATAACAAGGACAGCAGCGTGCAAATAAATTGAGCACAATATGTTCAATTGTCGGTGTTACATTGTAGCTGTAATCTGATACAAACATACATCCACCCACCTAGATATGATATGATATATACATGTATATATATATATATATATTTTTTAATTTTTCCATATATTTTCTTACACAAGGACTACTATTATTTTCTCTCTCTCTCTCTCTATATATATATAGAATAAAGTTAAAATGTCCATGTGACGGTAATTAATAATAAAATAAAAAGTCAAACACAGATCTGCTGTCTCCCTAGTACGTTCGCGGCTACATCGTGCCGCTCTTCAGGGGATTATCACATATGTATACAATTAAATTGAATATGCTATTGTAGTGCCCAATTAGCACTGTACGTACTTGTATGTATAAGTCATAATATGGAGTTTGGAAAGATAGGTAATACCTACATGTACGTCACATACTTATATTATAGTTCAAGTTCAAGTTCATTTATTACTTTGAGTCTTACGACTCATCAGTGTAAACATATGATATACAGGATATTTACATATATACAAAATGTTAAATTGGCCACAGGAGAGTGAACAAAGCAATAATATAATATAATAGTAACATCAATCAATACGATTATTACAATATATATATATATTTATCTCATGTTTGTGATCGGCACTTATTTGCCGCTAACAGATATTTCCCATACTTATATTATGAACACACATAGTATATATAATCATATATTTAATTATTTGTTTAACATAATTTCAATTGTACATATTTAAGACTTATGCGATACATGCAGCGCTGAAAAGAGATGGTAGGTCCATTTGAGATCACGGTATAGACTGGTTAAACACTACAAATATCAGGGATACGACAATTGATATGTATCGTTTTAAACGCATTTAACCTTTTTCCGATAAAAAAAAACATACTCCCATACATTCGTCGTCAGAGTCCTATAAAAACATTTCGGAATCCGTGTTTGTATCAATTCGTTTTGTATGTTACTGAGTGTAGTTATGCAATGAAGAAATATGCAGCACGAACGGCGAACATGCTGACCGATCAATCACTCAATCAATCAATCAATCATTCAATCAATCATCGTGTTCATGTCTCGTATGAAATTAGGGTTTATTTGTAAAGTAAACAAAAACAACAACAAATTATTGCACAAGAATAAATGTACAGTGGTCAAGAGACAAGAGGAAGTTTAATACTCTGAATAAATGTTGTTTTTTTTTTATTAAAAACAAACTTTTAATACAAAGGGACGCATTTGCTGATAACAGGTAAACGTCATTTAATAACAATTTGAAGTTTCAGGGTTCTACAGTACATACATGTACATACCGAAGTGTCGGATTAAAAAGGTTACAAAGTGTCGGACTATGAAGGTTCTACTATACACATTAACCACAGTGACCAGACTAACAAGGTTCTACTCTAGACACAAACCTTAACCACAGTGACCAGACTAACAAGGTTCTACTCTAGACACAAACCTTAACCACAGTGACCAGACTAACAAGGTTCTACTCTAGACATAAACCTTAACCACAGTGACCAGACTAACAAGGTTCTACTCTAGACACAAACCTTAACCACAGTGACCAGACTAACAAGGTTCTACTCTAGACACAAACTTTAACCACAGTAACCAGACTAACAAGGTTCTACTCTAGACATAAACCTTAACCACAGTAACCAGACTAACAAGGTTCTACTCTAGACACGAATCTTAACCACAGTAACCAGACTAACAAGGTTATACTCCAGACACAAACCTTAACCACAGTGACCAGACTAACAAGGTTCTACTCTAAACACACAGTAACCAGCTGACTAACAAGGTTCTAATCTAGACACAAACCTTAACCACAGTGACCAGACTAACAAGGTTCTACTCTAGTCACAAATATTAACCACTGTGTCCCAGTTTACAAGGTTTCACTCTCTATACCAACACTTAATGTATCAAACGAGGTGTCAAGATACAAAAACATATCACGGTGTCCAGTTTAAAGAGGTTCCGTTTTATACCAAAAACAATGAGCCACAATAGAAAGATTTTATGTAGATGTCCTTACGTGGTACCCACTTTTATGTTCTCGAAATCAATATCCGCTATTTTTGTTAAGTTTAATTCAACAATAGTCTTTATAAAGATATGATAAGAACGAAATTTCTCAAGCTTTTTCGGTTGAGCGTCAGAGTAATAAGTCAGAAGTTTAGGGTTCGATCCCTACCGGATATATTTGAATATAAAATCAGCTTCTGTATCTTTATGTCATTTATTCAATCACATCGCACCAATTTGAGTTCTATGACAAGGAGTGTGAGAAGAAATCGTTGATATTACAATTTATTTTCAAAATACAAAATGTACCTAAATTGACAGCTACTGGTAGAGAAAAAAAACTAGATGGATGACCTTCAATAAAAGTGCACAGTTTGACTGGGCTTTAGCAATCTGTTTACTCGTAATGAAGAAACCAATCAACACATATGTCACCGCGCGCTGGTAATCACATCAGACAAACTCATTAAACATACAGCGCCATCTGCCGAGAAGAGAGAAACTAACGTGCACTTTTCACAGCGGAGGGGAAAGGTGTCTAAATTTCCACACACTGTTCATTCCGTAAAAGCCACAAAAGTAACAGGTAAAGAAGAAACTGTGATTATGAATGGAATTTTGATAACCATTTATTATTGACGGGTATCGAAACTAGAAAAAAAAACATGCATTAGAATTTACATAAAAAGTCATATCGAAGTAGACTACGTATTTGACAATTGGTTGGAGATTATTCGAATCTGCGTCTACATAACAAAGTCAGCTTTACAGCAAGCAGGATTTCGTTACTGTGAACATTTAAAGGGGCATTCCTTCGTTTGAATAACGTTTGGGTCGTCAAAATGTAACTTAATGGAAAATATGTATTTTCCAAAGAAGTAAATCGTTGTAATCGTTACATTAATACGGCAGTTTCACTGGCAAGATGAACGGAAATTCTTAAACTATCAAGTCTTTAAAATTCTTAATTCGCCCCAAAGTATCGCTAATTACCACAAAGACAGACAGCATTTGTGTACGATTTGTCATTTTTCTGTACATTTCGGCGTTAATTGCATTACTAGTTGGCACAAAACACTCATATAATCATCGTTCGGACATAGATTTCATCAATAGAAATTTTGCTTGTTTCTGCTGCCGAACGAAGAATTGCCCCTTTAAGAATGTTTGTGTAAAATATCAGTCGTAATTTAGATATCATGGTATGTACACTGTAAGATAATTTATTATATCTATAATTTTAACGGGTAATTGATGCTTTAGTTCTGTGTTATATTAATCAACACGCAAAATGTTAAAAAAAAAAAAAAAAAATTTAAATGACCAAACTAGGAGAAATCACTGTCATGATACATCTTGTATATGCTTCTTAGTCACTAGAATGTTTGTCGTTAATGGAAATGACATATAGTACATTAGTAAAACAGACATCATTTTAAATCTTTACCTTATCAGCATCGTTCGTGAAAAGAGATCAGTACAAATACTTTTTTTACTCAAATGATTTAGAAGGGAAAAGTGCAAATACGCATTAACGTTTAAAGGGACACTGGGTAAGGTGTTACGGTTGTATGGAATTTTGAATGAGATATGTTCCTCTGCCATCACGCCGCCATCAATATGTCTGTAAAATCCACGATGATTTTCAGGTGTCGCCATTGAACTTTCCTGTATACAAGACAGCAATAATCTCCGTGACGTCATCGCCATAACTAAATATGTACACTTTCACTAATTGGCACAGGTGTACACCAACAGATCTGATTAACACAAGTAGACTTCGGTTTCAACGCCAGTAGGCAAATGCGATGATGAATTATCAGCGATATTAATTGTGTAATATGTCGGCGCATGGCCGGTTCGATACTCTCACTGCATTCCATTCTCAAGTAACGTATATATATTTTACACCGGTTAAATACGAGCAACGACGGGCGCGTTGCAGAGAGCTGAAATGAAGGGTTTCGAGTCTGCAGACATGCTTGTGCGGTATGAAATTAAAGGGACTGAAAACTGGTGATGAAGATTCAAGGGATCACGAGAGAAAGAAATATGTAATTAAAGTGTGTGAGGGGGCTAAAGCAAGATTGGAAGTAAATGAAATAGCAAATCATGGATTACAGAGATAATATTTTTATGATCGAAAAAATGAAAATAAAAATGGAGGTTTATCAGACAGCAGAGAATGGCGATGGCACTTCGACAATGGGACATATGAGGGGATTGTATTAGGTTGAGGAGGCGGGGGAGGGGAGGGGGTGGTAGTGGGATCAGAATCAAATGGAAATTTTGCATTTTTTTTGCACATTTTGCACTAATATTTGATCAAGGAAGGACTGTCAAGGGGTTTAAAACTGCAAACCATCCCCTAGGGTTTCGTAAAAGCACTACCCATTCGCATTCATCTCGCCTATTATATTGTTTCTCTCTGCTTGAAAACAAGTATGCACTATGCATCAAATTATTATTTAAAATCTCACTTGTTTTTGTTTAGACACGGGGTCATTTTATGAATGAGAGCGGGGGAAATGTACATGAGAGAGAGAGAGAGAGAGAGAGAGAGAGAGAGAGAGAGAGAGAGAGAGAGAGAGAGAGAGAGAGAGAGAGAGAGAGAGAGAGAGAGAGAGAGAGAGAGAGAGAGAGAGAGAGGGGAGAGAGAGAGAGAGGGAGGGAGAGAGAGAGAGAGGGGATGGGTATGGGGGAGAGAGTTGTTGATGCTTGAATTGACTGTTGACTGGTTGCAGGGAGGAGGGGTGTATACTTGTAGCAGGATAGATGAGGAAGGGTACGAGGGAGGGGGAGGTATCACGGGAAAACGAGCGGCATAGTAAGGAGTTCATTAAGCATGTATATATATGTGCGATGTATCTAGATGTATCTAGAGATCAAGGGGAAATCTTTATGGCCTTGATAGGTGACGAGTGGTGATTTCTGATAAATCTAGACACATACACGGATCGTAGCATACTCGGAATACCTTACAGCCCGTCCGGTGAATATTAAACAAGAGTTTTACAACTTACGATGACAATGATATCTTCTGGAATTAAAAAAAAAATATTATTACTATTTACATTATCCGAATCGTAAAGCGTCCGGGTAATTCAGTCAATGTAACGGATAAATCAACCTTTTACATCGTCCCTTTTTGTGTATTAAATACTAATTTACATATTGGTGGAGTGAATTTAATCGTTCGTCAATCATGATATTAAGATTTTCTATTTTTTTCTTTTTTTAAATTAACATATGTTTCCTTTGCAGAAGTTTCTTACAATTTTGATGATTAATTTAGGACTTCATTCAAAATCGCAATAAACCTTAAAGAGTTAGAGGAACAAAATTGCAGTGTCAACATAGTCGTTTTAGGAGCCCGAAAATCTTCTTACAAATGATTCAAATAAGATAATCAGAGTTCAGAACATTTACTACATGTGATTAAACAAAATCTGATAATTCTGTCTTAATTTTTCTTGCGAATCAGTTCATTTCAAAATATCGATCGGATGGAAATATACGTGTGAGCATATTTTGTTAAAAAGTGAAATAAAGATATATAAAATAGCGTTTTTGTAGTACAGACGCATACAAATTAATTTATTTTGTAGAATTTAAACATTGCTTGAAAAAAAAACCGAGGACATCACTTTTATGGTCAACGAAAGAATAAACGACAATGCCGTTGATAAAACAATTTTCATAATTTGTCCGAAAATTTCAATTTTCAGCGATATTGATCAATACATTTAACATATTCTCCGATACTTGACCATTACTCTCGCATATTACACAATCAGTCCTTAATTAATAAATAAGGGCACGCGCGTGGTGAGTTTTATGTGGCAAGATGATGATTAGCGGTTGAAATATCTTATCATCATTGCAACCAGTAATACTCCGCAACTGTTGACATAGAGCCGTTATCATCACCCATGTTCCAACTGACCTCTCGGTACTGACCGATATGTGCCATGCTAGAAACCATTATCTGAAAAATAGATTACTCAGAGTGAGAAAATCGAGATCGTTATGTCACCTACCTTTCCAGCTGTTTCGGAGTTTCCGAATTTAAATTCCACAATTGTTCGCCTCAGATTTCCAGGTGAAAGTGAAAGTTCGAAGTAATCGATAAAAGTCTTGTCACCAATCTCGTGTTTGGTGTGGTATCATTTATCTTAATCTCCGTTTTCACACCTTAACAGCTATTTCCTATCGATCTCAGGATGCCGCTTTCGAGGTACGTCCGGTTGGTATCGGCTAGTTTTCCTCCTTTTACCGACAATTTCGCCTTTTTTATTCCGTTGCCGTCACACAAAATCACGTGGGTTTCACGTGTTAATAAATATTACTGTATATCTAAAATATTTTTTAATTAGCAAATAGCCTCAAACTGTCTCTGTGATTATGTCAACTAAACTGCAAATAACAAAAAATGACACTATGCTTTAGTGTTCAATAACTTTTACCTGTGTCCAATCACTTAAACGAAAAGTTTGACAGAAAATAACCGGAAATTTGACAAGATTATCCTGATGTCCAGTTCCGAATATGACTTTTTATTGTTATTGGTACAAATCAATCACCATGGCGTGATATCGCACTGACCACAGTCAACAATCACAAACGGACGTAATTATCCTATATGTCCATTAGTAAACAAATCGTTCCTAATTATGGTATAACCCGTTGGTCACTATGAATGTCCAAGCGAAACTGACCAATACCTGGATGCAGTATTACACGACGTGTGAGCAAAAATTGACCGGAGCCTTATCACCTAATTACGCACTGAATACCATGCGTTGAGCAAATAGAAACAGCCAACGTACAAATGTATGAAATTCATCGAACGCGTGCACGTGCTACCAAGCGCTGACGTTGAAGTCGTATAGAACACTAACGGACAGTTCCTGACCGATCTGCCACGATTTTTCACCTGCTATGATCTTCGCGACTAATTCGTCAAACGAACCGCAGATCTCTTAGGTTTCCCTCAGGAAATATTTGCCAATAATGTCCGACTAATAAGGCCGTCTGATCTATGGCGAGCCGTACAGCCCAGCGATACTTAGCTAGGGATGACAAGCTTTGCCAACGATATATATGTAGATGTTTACATATTAAATGTATAGATAGGTACGGGGAGGAGTTTGGGCATTCAAATTCCGTCCGTTATCACGGATACAATTCAATCCTTCCGTTTCCGAATATTTTTAGATTTACGTTTTTTGTTTTAAATCTTAGATAAAAAATAAATCAAATAATTTTATTACGGAAGAAAAGAAGGGACAAAAAAGAAAAGAAAAAGAAATGTTCCTAGTAACTGGATTGGATACTGAGAAAACATGAAGCTTTAAGATGGGTTTCTAGGTAAAATTCGAACATCGCTTAGGTAGCTTTAACGTAACAGGTATGACGTATGGTTGAAACTACGTCAGGTGAACCGAATGAAATCCATCGATGTTGTAATGATACACAAGTTTTAACTGTACATATTAATGTTTAAATGTGTCCTAAAAATGTTCAAATGTCGAATTACGGGTCAGTAAAAGCATTATATGTGATTCGATATGTATATCCATATCGCATTAGCCACGCCCTAGAGAGGCTGCTGTGGCCTAGTGGTTAAGGTACGGTGTCCTGACACTTTATCACTATAGCCCTCCACCTCTGAGTTGTGTGTTCGAAACCCACGTGGGGCAGTTGCCTGTTTGAATTATGAGTATAAAAGAACTTTACTTTAAAAATGCGTCTTCTATAGGCGACGAAGAAATTTTGACGCAATGAATGGGGTGCATTCACCGATTCATTACGTCAAAATTTCTTCGTCGCCTATAGGAGACGCATTTTTAAAGTAAATTCTTTTATACTCATAATTCAACATTAAATCTCACTGCACATGCGCCCAAGTTGACAGACAAAACACTACACCTCAATAGTTCACAAGTCAACCTTCATCCGCCCAGCAGTTTCCTGCATTTTTCTCAGCCATGCTTTAATGTATATTAGTTAAAATTGGAATGTAACTTCAGTATGTGTAGTTACAGATCGAATTCGAGTTTCAGGGTTTTTGGGCCAAGGTCAAGGTCACTGTAACTATTTTAACGGGACGGTAGAGGAATGAACATTGCCTTAACAGTACTCTCAGAATGCTTGTTTTATTGTAGCTACTTTAGGTTTTTACAAAATATGGCTGCGGACACTTCTAAGTTTTCTGAATTAAAGGAAAGTTTTAGTTAATGAATATATACATATACTGTGGGGTTTTTTTTCAGTGCGTGCTATTTGTGACAGTCATTTTCCGACAATTCAAGCATAAATAGGCCAGATTTGATTCCGTGGTTTTCAATTGACAATGTCAGACGTCACTTCTATACTTGCATGACAGTATTACTAACTACAAACTTGTTATAGGTCATCACCAGTTGATTAAAAACAAGACCAGCTGCATTTATCAGCCAATGAATCTGATCATACGGGATTCAATTTGTAATGAATCGGATTACATACACGACAGTATCGTCGAGTCCAAGTTTAGTAGAAATGGAAACTGCGTGAATATAGCAAAGTGTACGCATAACATGTACGCTGTAACCTTTTCATATTTGTCATATAAGGTAGTTTATGTCAGACAACATACTTTTTTTTTTGTGTGTGTATTTCGTATTTGCCGAACTAGTATTTAGGAGAATGATGCGGTGCTGTGTGTGTGTGTTTGGCTGCCCTTCAGGTAGGGCGTAAGAATTGTGCCTGCTGCCCCCATTGCATGATCGTAGGAGGCGACTAAATTCGGGATCATATCTTTTCTCTTCTTTCTGAACACCTTTCTTCTTCCTAATGTCTCCCTTGACAATGCCTCACTTTTGGCCTTAAGATGAGCGTTCGCCGCTGTGAAGAAGGCTTTGGGTTCTGTCCCCTAGCCAAGACATACCAGAGTCTTTAAAAGTGGTAGTTGCTGCTCCTGCTTAGCGCTCAGCATATTAGGAGTGGGACGACTGGTTCGCCCGTTGTCAGTATAATGTGACCGGGTGGGGTGTGCTGCTGGGTGTCTTCGGCAGTGAGGTAGCACTATAAATCGGCAAAAGTTCCGGCCTATCACAAGGAGACTTAACACGAACATACCGCAGCCTCCCAAGACACACATACGCACTCGCCACACGCATGCATGTCGCACGCACGGGAGGCCGTCCTTAAATGACCTTAGCTGTTAATAGGACGTTAAACAAAATAAACCAAACCAATTGGAATTCTTGAACAACTAAAAATAGATTTTGTTTGGCCTACACAGAAATGTACATGTAAGAACGTGGCGATGCCAGAATACTATATTATGACATCTTTCCGATAGCGGGAGAAATATCATAAGTCACTGATAAAATAAGAGGAGTTCCTATTGTTACATTGTGTACAATGATAAAGGAAGATGAGTTCCTGTTGAAGTATCAATGTAAATTGTGTGCATTGATAAAAAAAAAGAGGAGCTCCTGTCGAACTATCTGATGAATATTTCTGTAACACATGCCCACCTCTGAGACTGAAAAGAACCTCACATTCGATGCATCTAGTATACTCCTTTTTTTATCAAAACATTCGTAATGATTCGTTCAAATGTTGTTCACTTTAAAGTCGCTATCTGCAAAGTCTTATCTTCAAAACGCATTTAGCGGCTATATCTTGTTGGCGGTTTCGACATTCATCAAAAGTCCTTCCCTTTTAACCCCAATTACACGAGATTGCAAGCACCGTCATACCTCATATAACAACAACATATCGCTGTAGTAAAAGTATTGTCAACTTAACAAAAAAACAGAAAAGTAAGATTTATTCAAAATATACCAGTCTGCTTGTCATTCTTTCAAAGATCAATTTTAAAAAATGTCATTGTCTACTTTATCTGGAGTCCGATTGTTTTCTGAAAAGCTGCATGACCTTGAAAATAACATATTTATTTTACATTAGCTGTAAAGATATAAGCTGATAATTCGAGTACATCAACACCTCTATCGGCGCTCTTCCTCAATCAGATTGCCGGTTTCATAATTCGTA
Source organism: Pecten maximus (assembly GCF_902652985.1). NCBI lineage: Eukaryota > Metazoa > Mollusca > Bivalvia > Pectinida > Pectinidae > Pecten > Pecten maximus. The sequence continues at coordinate 31,932,384 of NC_047030.1, read as the reverse complement.
CCCGTTGACCTGTTAGTGTAATGAATAATTAATATCCGCGAGAGAAAATTGACGAGTGATAATTGACAGTACTGGGGATCAATTTCCACATATATGCAATACATGTAATATCTACATTTGTTTACTTTACATCGACAGACGTAGATTGTACTGCCATTTTACACTAAAGGTACGATATAGAAGAATATCTGTGAAGTAGTGTATCTTAAAATCATAATTAAAAAAATGAAGCGTTTAGTAAAACAAATGGTTTTGTGAAATTAGTCTATTTAAAAGTAATAATTAAAAAAATGTAGCGTTTAGGAAAAAAAATGGTATTGTGAAATTAGTCTATTTAAAAGTAATAATTAAAAAAATGTAACGTTTAGGAAAAAAAATGGTATTGTGAAATTAGTCTATTTAAAAGTAATAATTAAAAAATGTAGCGTTTAGCAAAAAATGGTTTTAGTTTAAACTGTGTTTTATCTGTCAATTTCCAATTAACATTATATATTCAACATATAACTGATACAAAAAAAAATCAGAAACAAGTATCAAGACACTTATATAAATCTGTTACCTTAAGGTGTATGCATTGATAAAATTAGCATTTGTGGATGAAATTAGTAATTTGGCTCTAAACTGCATGAAAATTCCTTACCATACATGAATTACGTATTTTGTGTGCGTTTGTGCATGAAACTGAGAGGTTTATTTTTGGTAGAATGTTCAGTTCTGGGCGCTATTTTATGGTGCACAGAAGTCAATATTATAAGTAAATATATATTATGTGCAAATTACGTACGAGATAATTAGGCATAATCACTTCCAGTGCTCGAGGTCACGTGCGTACAGATCTCGGGAAGCACTGTAGCAGATGTCGTTATTAGCAGATGTGCAATATCTGCAAGCGTTCTTAACCATTGATTAAAAAAATACTAATTAATCATTTAAATTACATATTTCAGTAATTGTAATAGTATCAATTACACAGTTATTATTATTGTAGTAGAATATTAATTACTTAAGATGATACGTTGATTTGTATCTATACTAATCCATACCATATGTGGCGTGTTGATGTTGTTTACATTTTATTGTTGTCATCTGACAAGCGTAATCTATATGATCAATGTGATCTTATGCTTCTCTTTTACTTCGTTCGTTGTGTTTATTTATCTCATTGTTTGTTTGTTTATTTTTCATTATTGTTTTTGTTTATATACATTTTTATAAAAATAAAAGATGTAACACTTCTGTGTCATGAAACGATAGTACAATTACAACCTGGAAGCGACATAGAGCCAATAGCAAAAACAAACCGGAAGAGGACATCAGAATCTACAAGAAATACGGAGACGGAACAACGTTTTCCGGAAAGGAAATCTTTCTCATCAACACATGTTACTGATGTCAAATGGTCCCCCGTCATCACATGTGGAGCCTCCTCATGATATCTACCGTCACCATATGTGGAATCCGTCATGAAGGGTCCCGTCACCACACATGGAACTGTCATGATGTCTTCCGTCACCACATATGGAACTCCTAATGATGTCTTCCGTCACCACATGTGGAACCCGTCATAAAGAGTCCCTTCATCACATATGGAACTGTCATGATGTCTACATGACCACATTTGGAACTCCTCATGATTTCTACCGTCACCACATGTGGAACCCGTCAATATGTCTACCGTCACCACATATGGAACTCCTAATGATGTCTACCGTCACCACATGTGGAACTCCTCATGATCTCTACCGTCACCACATGTGGAACTCCTAATGATGTATACCGTCACCGTATGTAGAACCCGTCAATATGTCTAACGTCACCACATATGGAACCCGTCAATATGTCTACGTCACCACATGTGGGACCCATCATGATATATACCGTCACCACATGTGGGACCCGTCATGATATATACCGTCACCACATGTGGAACCCATCGTGATGTGTCCTGTCACCACATGTGGAGCTCGCCATGATGTCTTCTGTCACCACATGTGGAAGCTTTCATTATGCCATACTCGACATGACATATATTTTCGATTATTACGGGTTTGTTTCTGTTGTAATATGCTGTAAATATCAGATACAACTGCAGTTTGCAGTTAGTAGCCTGACATACCAGCCAACCTTTGTTTTCAAGGCGATATAAAAGGGGGCGAGGAGTGAGGTTAGGGGAGGGGGGGGGGGGGGGGGGTATTGTTGGCTTAAAGTAGGTATATATGCACTCTCAGTACCAAAGGCAGGTTACATATTTGTGCTTAAAAAAACGTATTTTTATTCTCTTCCTATAGTATGTTGTTATTAAATGTTTCTTACGTGTACAAATAGAATTAAGACTAAAATCCAAACGATGCTTGCTAATGGAGGATCGAAAAAGCAAACATCAAGTTTCTATTTGTTTTAGACCATTTTGTAATTCACAAATATTGATGTGTGGCATGTTTCATTTGCTGTGATAACGTAAAACACATCCAATAACTATAACACAACCTATCATTGATGTGAAACAGCAACTTACAAGAAAAGAAATTAAGTTTTTTCTGCAGACATATGTTGAACATCAAGCAATTTTCGAAAATTTGTCGAAATGTTTTGAAAAAAAAACTAAGTTTAGAAACGAAAAGCCTGGTGGTGCTGGAAGTGGATTCATTTTGCACATTGTTACGGTCCTTGCAGCTTCAAATGTTTGATAAACCTTGAATATTCGTCAGCATACATGTACACGTACATAGATTTTCACGATCAGGTGGTCGGCAAAATTACCAAAAATATCGCCTCATGATCCCCTAGCAACACTATCGCCCCTTATGACAGGTTAGTACCTTCTTCAGGTAGTAAAGCACCCGGATGGAACATTTAAGTTTCCAAAAATATGATTCATATCTAAACAGGACAGCATTGTCGTCAAACGTATATATATTACCAAAACATGTATTTTTTAATCTTTGAAAGCGGACAGGTTCGTCCGATTTCTTCTTGATTATGACTTCTACTCCCGTTTTAAAACTCAGAAAGTCGCTGAAAAAAGTCGCTTTTCAGTGTTTGGGACACGTATATGATGGTTGTTAGTCACGTCTGACAGGTGGTCGCCTAATTCAGGTAACTAGTATAGGAAATAACGTTCGGAGGAAAAATTCGGTCGCATATGAGAGGGAGTTGCTTAATTCAAGTGGTCGCTAAGGCAGGTTTGACAGTATTTTGTGTAGAGGCGGCAGCCATTTTTAACCTCACATGAGATCAAGTCAATTGCGTCCCATTATATGGTAGCGTCGGTTCAACTGGTACGAACCCGATAAAGAAAGGGATTGTCCCATACCAATTCACCATGAATAGAGTATATATAATGGGTATTTCACCAACAATATGTATAAGTTACTGAATTATAGATACTATTTCTCATGAAGTCTGCCATATTTATTGCGTCACTGAACCTAAAGCGTGTACCGCTTCCGCTTAAGTATGTTAAGAGTTTGATCGATCTCGATCATTACATGAAATTAAAGTCATCACCGAGTCATGATCATTTCAGTGTTTGTAATGCAGCCAATACGCGCTGTAACAGACGAGCTCATTAAAAACTGAACATCCTCGATATATTGGCTCGTTAAACATCCTCGATAAATTGGCTCCTTAAAGAGAATGATGTTTACAACTTTTTGGTGGTTTCATAAATGACGTGTTTAAAATGTTATTCAAGGTCTCATTATATGACATAGGAAAATATTCTGATCTTAAATCCTCTCCTCTCCTCAAAATAAAGTATTGAGTTCCTTTTCCTCCATACAATACAGTATTGAGTTCCTCTCCTCCTTAAAATACTATATTTAGTCCCTTTTCCTCCTAATAAGTCTCGAGGTTTATTGGACCTTTCTCCATACGATCAATATTAGCTACAGGCTTCCTCTTTGAAACTGAAATCTATGATCCCTGCCCTGTCCCTCTAGACTATCGAATCAAATCTCCGATTCTGGCTCTCGTCTAGGTCCGATGGTGTCAAGCGGATATTGATTTTGTCGTGTGACCTTGGCGTATATCACATATAACACAGTGACTACATTCGCCCCCGTATAATTGAAAAAAAAAATATCCGGTCGTTTTCATTTCGATTTTTTTTTAGTCCCTCCCTTCAACTCAGCGGAAGTACCTTTCGGAAGTATCACTCGCGTCGATTAAATCCGAGACGTGTCAAAGAACAATTGATTTCAAGAAACATAAATAACAGTTTGTTTATTTTTTTTCTGCAGGAGCGCCATTAATACTTTATTTGTGGAATCCTCCGCGTGATTTATGTGAAAGCTCTACCTTTAACTTATTGTTTAGGTCGTTTCTCACGAAAGCATCTAACTTTATCTCAGATTTCATCATTTTTTTTTCGTTCCTTTATTTAACCAGGTGTATCGAACAAACCGTGGAGGTGGTACAGCATTAGCGTCAATATTGTTTACTGGGATATTATTGTTGTTTGTTGTTGTTGTTATTTTTGTTGTTGTTTGTTGTTGTTGTTGTTGTTGTTATTTTTGTTGTTGTTTGTTGTTGTTTGTTTTGTAGTCGTCGTCGTCGTTGTTGTCGTTGTTGTTGTTATTTTTTGTTGTTGTTGTTGTTGTTGTTGTCGTTGTTATTTTTGTTGTTGTTGTTTGTTTTTGTTGTTGTTTGTTGTTGTAGTCGGCGTCGTCGTTGTTTGTTGTTGTTGTTGTTATTTTTGTTGTTGTTTGTTGTTGTTGTTGTCGTTGTTATTTTTGTTGTTTGTTTTTGTTGTTGTTTGTTGTTTTAGTCGTCGTCGTCGTTGTTGTTTGTTGTTGTTGTTGTTGTTGTGGTGGTGGTGGTGGTTGTGGTGGTGGTTGTGGTCTTGGTTGTGGTGGTGGTGGTGGTTAATACAGCAATATGTGAAGGGTAGGTAAGGAGTTGCAGATTTTTCACAAATGACGCCTTTCGTTCTCAATCTTTATCTGTAGTATTTATAGTCTAATCTCGAACATCTGTCGGCGACACACAATCAGATGATCTCATTAGCGGATTTGTACAGGTACATTATTGTACAGGGGATAATTGGTAATGACGCTATGTAGGAGTAACCAAAGCCATTGTTTGACGTTAACAGCTCATCAGAGTCGGGACGTTATAATGGCGGTTTTTAGTACAATACGTACAAAAGTTAAAATGGCAATAGAAACAATGTGGTGTTAGTTGCTATATTTGTTTGTTATATACATTTAATAAGCTATAGGTTTCTCATCAAATGGATCTTTCGTCCCGTTATTCATATAACAAGCATGTATGTAGCGAATAGCCGAAATGACTTTTGCTTTGTTTTTGTATTGTCTTAAATACGGCCACCCGACATCAGAAGACATTTAGGATACACGTGTTACAACAAACCCACACAAACATGTACTTTGTGTGTCTAGAGTATTCTGTCACAAAAGATTAAAGAGCGTTAACGTATTGAAATATCCGCCCCAATTACTCTTCTGATATTTGATGAACGCGGAAATTAATATCATACTCCGACATGTAATTAATGAGAAATCCAATTTGTTGTTAATTGTTTCTGAAAGGTTTGACTCCAAAATATAGTTATTAGTTGTTGGTTAGATGAAGGTGCATACACATCCCGAGTTTGATTGACTGAACTCAAAAATTACTCGAATGCATTAAAAAAACAACGAGAAAATATCTGTAAGACGGAAATGCTCTGGCTACCACTTGATAGCCCGAAACACAGTTTGGTGAGGATCGCATTGGCAGTTCATGAAAAGAACTAGTTATATTGCATTGGAACGTGACATGACGTGACGTGACGTGACGGGACGGGACGGATATGGGTAACACTATATCCACCCCACCCCCTCCCCACCCCCTCCCCACCCGCTCCCCACCCCCACCCCTATCAAAAGTAAAACAGAGTTTGAGATGTCATCATGAAATACAACTACAGTACATGTTTGTGGTATTGTAAAGACTCGTATACTTTGCAGTAACTTACATGTATAAGAATGTTACCTGGCAACCCTTAACAACATGGCACGTGTTCGATTTCTTCACCACAGCGCCATCTACCGTCAGTCTATAGTCAGGAATTTCGACCCGGTCTTTGTAATACCCTGTACGCTTTCACACTAAGCATAGTCCAAGTAATTCAAAAAATCGAAAAGCAACCAATATGGCATTAAAACTCTTAACACCCATTAATTCGATAAGATTTCGAAACATCATGTATACTTTTACCAGGAAAAAAATCAAATTTACTTATATATGTGTGTCGTTAGTGGTCGTTCCCCAATATTATGGTGTAGAGAGTTGACTAGTTGTGCGAATGTTTAAATTAACGTCTCAAGAACACAACACTTGTATTAGAAACACATTCGAAATAATGAAGATAAATTCCCTAGAAACACAAAGCTGGAGATGTAATTGAAAAGCATGGTCGACATAAATTGAACTGGTGAGAAAAATCGATCTTCGGAATGTCTTTTTAATGCTTACGTTAGTAAGGGCACTGTTCGGAATCTATATCCGGTCAGGACGGAAGTAGACTCGCCAATTTTGAACGTTATTTTCGTACGGCTAGTGCTGGTCGGAATTTCACACTGTGTTAAGAAAATTGGTTTTATGTACATACTGTTACTTGTACCAGGGACAACAAATGTAACATTACTTGCATTAATGAGTTTTGCTCTTGTGATTTTCATAGCATGCTGTCATTTCTTTTGGGTCCTTTTAGCTGACTTTTACCTAGCGTGTTGGATGATATTTGTAATTATTTCCTAACTCTGTGAATAAACTGTCTATCTATTAGACTTCCTAATGTTTCTTTCCACTTACTTTCTACAAATACAGAAAATGATTTTTTCTGAATGTAGAATTTGGTATAGCCTGCATGTTTTTTTTTTTTTTTGTAAAATTCCCATGCATATCTTTAGTTTCGTATTTTTGCGGTTATCAATATCAGACACGGAGCTAGCCAATTATATACATAATTATTTTCGAATTGTCTATGTGATTGTCTGTATGGGCTGCATGGATCAGTGATACCAAAGTAATCAAACTGCTGAATTCTTCTTCTGAATGTCCAGTTTAACAATCTCAGCGACCAACGTCCACTCTCTTTAACCTTTGACCCTTTATCGCAACCCATGATTAGCCAATAATTAGCTCAAATTTCTTTCGACGCGGAGCGCTTTTAGTTCCAAATGATTACACATTGTGTAGTTCTGGCAAGATTGCCACTGGAACGGCATGGTTCGATATCTGACCAAAGTCCAGTTATGAGTCTTGCCAGATTAAAAACTGAGTGGTCAGTTCGAATGATTGCTGCAGGGGTTAAGGTTATCCGGTGGTCAGTGTGGCCGTGATGATTCTACGGGATATATAAGCGTTATTTTAATTAGAATTGTATTATGGTCAAGCCCGATTGTGTACAATCCAAACTCTCGCCTAGTATCATTACTGGCCGGAGGAATTGAATTATGTCCATCACTTGATCCGCTTATGTACACATTACAGCCCCAAACCCTGGACAATGCTGGACACAGGGGAACTACACGTACATCAATAAACAAAGACCATTGGATGATAGGAAATCGAACATTACTGAAATATAATTGTGGAAATGGAACCTGTAAGAGTTGATCATACAACAGCCATATTGATATATAAATTAGGAATTGAAATTTGTAATTTATCTGAAATATAATTGTGGAATTGGAACCTGTAAGAATTGATCACACAAGAGCCATATTGATATAGATATACAAATGTATAAGTTAGGAACAAACATATGTACAGTAATGTATCTGAAATATAATTGTAATTCGATAAGCCGATGAATCAATATTCAACATACTTTAGCAACAAGACTTTAGAAGTGAGCTTTGTATAAATTGAATAATAAATATATATGATTAAAGATTTTGATTTCGGGTTATATTTTCTGTCATAAAACGTGGTTCTAAATAATGATATTTGAAATGTTTCAGACGGTTGATGTAACCAGATTGTAAAACTTCTCATGAATACTTTGATTGTAGACTTTCCGTATAAATCATAGGGATGCATGTCACGTGCCATGCAATAATGCATGGGTAATCGCTAACACGATATGACATGCGCGATGCTGGTGGTCGGTCGTAATAATGGCCGCTATGAAGATATCCCTGATAGCGTTTTCATGCCATACAGTAAATTATTATTTAAGCATATCAATTGTTTAGTGATTGAAATCCCCGATATGAGAAAGTTAAATTCGTCAAAAGAAATGGGTTGCGATGCTCGATATCACATTGCTGTTTCCTCGTAAACAAACAGATAAACTTGATTTTAATTAAATTCAACAAGTACTTGTGTTTGTTTTCTTCTTAAGTAAGTTGAATTAGAAGAGAAACAATCTGAATGTTTATTTTCCTTTACTAAGAGATAACGAGGCACGTTTTACGAAACCAAATGCACCACTTTGTACTTCAATGAAAGTAGATGAAATAATTGTCTACGGTCGAGCCATGAAGGAAAAAAAGTTAACTATGAATGTCTGCATATAGTATGAAGAGGAATCATGTTTTTTTTTCTGGCGTCGATATAGTCATACATATGTGAAATGTATTCAATGACCAGCGCGCGAGGTCGACATTTCACCACACGCGCCCTTACAACGCCACGGCTGACGTTCAGATCGATCGCTGATGCCACTTGTGTATATTTTTTTCGCTTGAGTTATCTCCCTTTTTACTTTATTTGAACCATGTTCTATCAAAAATGCTTTCCAATTGATATCTATTACGATGGCGAACATATCCAATGACTGGGAACCTATACATATGAAATATTATATAGGCCTTTAATCTGAGGTGGAGCTACGGTGGCTGGGAAATGGGAACTAGGTACTACTACTGCGTGTAAGAGAAATATATTAAGTGTGTTCGAATTGAAATCAAACGCAACAGTAACCGTATTTTACACTATATATGTGATTGTAAAGGGGGTGTATAGTAATGAATTTGTGCGTGCGCGTGTGTTTGTATGCATGTGAGGGTGTCAGAGTGTGCGCGCGTGTGTGTAAAGCATGTGTAAAGATGTTATCTACTTACTATAACATCACTCCATCGAGATTATATTTTGGTGGTCATCTGTCAGGGTTTAAAGGTCAAAAGTTACAATTGACCACTTTCAAAATAAAACGCTGAGGTACGAGCTTTATCAGGGTCTAGATGTCAAAATGAGATAAGCTTAATCAATTGATGAATGTACAACTCATTTCTCCTTTATTTCAAAACCTGTGTGTGTGTATTCCTTAAGATAAGCAGACAGGAAGAGGCTGCCGAGTGCTAGAGTTTCGAAACATTTTGTCAAGTTAGTTTCACCAGAAATGATTTTAACGGGATTTTAAAATTGTTGGTAGGCTGTGATGTCCCTAAGTATCTTTGAGGAACTAAACCCATATCTACAGACAGACTTGTTTCATTTATTTCTCTTGGGTGTATATCCATATGAATAACATAAATAAATAAATAAATAAGTAAATAAATCAATAAATAAATTAATATGAATAGATAAATAAACGTTTACAATCTGTTTGATGGTGCTAAACAAAATTTATCGGATTGACAACTTACATGTAAGACGTTGATATGAATGTATATTTATAAAAAAAAAAAAAACCGTGAAGAAAACGTTTAGAAATGAATTTATAACTCGTCAGTCGCCTAATTATTGTTCCTATCTTCGCTTCGTCTTCGTACACGTAGTAGAGTATTTACGAGCATGCGCGAGTACGTTGTAGGGCGTAAGAATTGTACCTGCTGCCCCCATTGCATGATCGTAAGAGGCGACTAAATTTGGGATCTTATCTTTTCTCTTCTTTCTTAACAACTTTCTTCTTCCTAACGTCTCCCTTGACACTGCCTCACTTTTGGCCTTTAGTTGAGCGTTCGCCCCTGTGAGGGACGAATGTTCGCCCGTTTTAAGTATAATGTGACCGGGTGGGGTGTGCTGCTGGGTGTCTTCGGCAGTATGCTTCAGTGAGGTAGCACTATAAATCGGCAAAAGTTCCGGCCTATCACAAGGAGACTTAACACGAACATACCGCAGCCTCCCAAAACACACATACGCACTGAACACACGCATGCATGTCGCACGCACGGGAGGCCGTCCTTAAATGACCTTAGCTGTTAATAGGACGTTAAACAAATTAAACCAAACCAAACGTTGTGGAACATTTAAGTAGTTTTATGGTCAATTAGAGAATTGTTCGGACTCATTAGGACCAGGAAAGCTGACCACTTTCTGTCATATTGATCGGAACATGATGTTCTAACGGACCTTAACTGATTTTGTGTATTATGTGTGAGATTCTATATCAAATTTAACGTATTCTCGCATTCTGTGCATTAAGGGCGCATATATTTGATGCCTATGAAATAAACTAACGATTGCATCTCTGCCTGAAATTCTGCTTTAATATTTATAGTCAGGACTGGTTGTACATGACCAGAATAATGCGACCGGCTGGGTGTCATGCTATCTTGTCTAGGTGTAGCATTTCAGTGTGATAACGCTATAAAACATTCAGTGGCTCATCATTTATGGACACCCTCCTTAAAGGACTTATGTGTTAATATGATATTAAAAACCCAAATGATACAAAACCTGATATTATAAACCAATGGTTATACGAATAAACAAACTCCGGCCTGTTGTAGTTTTTCTTCCATTTTTACTCACTGGAAATGGAAATGGCTTCTGAACAGACGTCATTCGTCCATCTATCATGCATGTTGCTTTAACAGTCACAGAGGATATGACATGTCATCCACTCAATAGTTATATAGATATCACATACATCATAAAACAAGGTATCGTTTCCGTTTGATCCTTCCTCGCTAAAATGGCTTTCTGAAATCACAGTCATCAAAACGTTTGATACATATCACGTATACTTTGACGACGGTTGTAAAGCGTTGGCGCAACGTTGATCAACATCGTACAAGTGAATCATTGTCAAGTGATCTGTAATCAATATTAAGTCATGTGAATAAAATTCAGATTAACGCAGAAATAATGTAGAGCTGCAATAAATAATGTAAATGTAGCTTCTTGGTCGTCAAGTTTGTTCATATCGAGTGACGTAGTATTTAAATATCGATAAGGACAAGTATAACAACGCCGATAGAGAGGAAAAGTTGTGACAAATGAATGACAGATTGCTTTGTCACGTTTCGCATCTCGTAAACATATACCACCAGTAAGCAATATCCCGTAGAAATCTTTACTCTCGGACAAATTTGTGATGATGATGAATGACCTTGAAACAAGAATGACCACTGGTCAGTGGCCGTAACGCGATTTGATTTATCATATTCTCTTTAATCAATAAAGATGCTATACGTGTGTGTAAGTTAGGGCACGTCGAGTCGAAGGTCTGGCGTGCATTTTCCGACATTGGCGGTTGCTGGCACGCCATTAACTCATGGTTCTAGAAAGTGCTTCTAGAAAAAGCGTGTAGGTGACATAAATGTGTTTAATATCTGTTAAAACGACATAATATCGGTTGGTTAAGTGTACTTTCTGCCTTTGTGGAATGAATATTTAATAATGAACGGTTCATAGGTGGTTTTTGTTCACTAATCCGTTCTAGTACTGAATTTGCTTTCAACCGGAAGCGTTTTAGCAATTGCTTTTGTCTCAGACACGTGTGAATATTTGCGCCAGGCCATGTCTATTTCCGGTTCTAGCTGAGAAACGTGCCGCTGACAGACATGCTCTCACGCGCCAAAATCTCTCCGGATGTTAAAGGTCCACGGCCATCGATGGCACCCAGCGTTGATACCATATAAGTTCAATTTTCACATGTTTAAACTACTTTAAAACAACTATTCTTAGAATAAATGAGACATTTTATTAATTTATAAAGGTCTTCGCTCTACCAATTGGATCATTTTTGGTAGCCTAGAGGGCGACATCCTATTTATTTGTCACCAAATTGCATTCATTTCGACTATTTCATAGCATCTAGCAACAGTTCGGTGCCTGAATGCACATGATATGCTATTTTGGAAAATTTGCGTGGCAATGTTTGAATAGTAACTGAAATAACGATTTCTTTTTTTTTTTTAAATTCAAAAATTTAACGACGTATTTTCAATTACTTTTTCGTATAATAAAACAGTTACACATTTTGTGTTTAGATATCTTCAAAATCGAGAGATGGCGGGCTTTAGGAAGAGTGTTGCGAACAAAGCAAAAAGACGTAATCCCATAAAAAATGTACTGTACATCAGAATTATCATTTACCCTACAAAGACGACTTAGTCCAATGGACCAAATAAAATCTTTATCCCTGTCGCGAAGACGTCGGGAGAGATTTGGCGTTTCGTTCGTACTTTGTTTTTAGATTTGCCTAACTTTTGTTCTAGATTTGCCTAACTTTTGTTCTAGCTTTGCCTAACTTTTGTTCTAGCTTTGCCTAACTTTTGTTCTAGCTTTGCCTAACTTTTGTTCTAGATTTGCCTAATTTTTGTCCTAGATTTGCCGAACTTTTTCAAATTTCTGTTTATCTTTTGTGATAGATTTGCCTTAATTTTATCTCGGTTTGCCTAACTTGCCACTTACATATTGTATCAAATAAATTTTACGGATTCCAAATTAAACGGAATTCTCGTGAAAGCCGATGATGCTTTCAGTTCATAGTTATCGAAATACACTTGGACCGTCTACCACTTCAACCTTTTTAGCTGAAAGTGATATGACATTTTACAATTAGATCTACATGTGTCTCAAACATATTTTACTTACTCAGAACATATTGTACTTGTATCCATGCGTGTGACTAGAAATTCACATAGATTATATATAATTCCTAAATTTATATTAACCACGACCTTGGGCTCGTCGTACGTCATGTGATCCCCTTAACTGAACTGTTATGTGTGTGTATGGACATGACTCAACACAGATCAACAGTAATACCATGTATTCACTTGAGGTCATTTACATCAATGTGTACATGCCGCCATGCCTGTCGGAAGAGGCCAGAACGAGGCTCGCTATAGTCTATATCACATAAGTGATTGTAGTCCGTTTCAATAAACTAGTACACAACATCTCCCCTCAAGTTTCTGAGTATTATATACATACTTCATAAAAGGTATTATTAAAACAAGTAAAACTAACTCGAAAAGTTACTGACTAGATATTTTCCTAATATCTGACACAAACTATTGCATTAACTAACAAACAACATTTGACTAGAAGTCTGAATTGAACTTGAACACATAAATGAATTACATATCCATTTTCTGTGGGACCTTCGAAACCCTACCACTGCGCGTTCTAACTACACTTGGCTCAACTGTCTTTGACACGTTAGGGCTAGACACACTGACACTAACAGGCTTCCCCGGGGTGCCAACTACCATCTGACTAGAACAATTTTTAGCAAAGGATTTTAGCACAGTTTGTTCATTTGGAAAATTATGCATTCCTTCTGGCTCATCGGGTTCCAGGTTTTCAGGTTCCAGCATTAAGTGACGACGATTCCTTCTAACTGTGCCAGAGGGGCCGTTTACGAGGAATGACCTGTCTGACACTGGTTCTCTAATGGTACCACTATATCCTCCTCCTGGGCCAGATACCCACACCATATCACCAGAGCGTAGCGGTGGGCGTTCCTTAGCCCTTTGGGACCTATCAAAGTTTTGCTTCTGCAACACGCGGTGCTCGCGTTCTTTGGCTCGAAAGTCTGTCAAGTCGGGCCACTTAGGTTCCAGATTATTTGGATTTTCTGGAAGAGTCGTTCTGATTTTACGACCCATTAACAGCTCAGCTGGACTGTGTCCACATCTGAGGGGTGTCGCGCGATATGCCAACAGGGCGAGATACGAATCCTTAGAACCACCAAATAAACGTTTTACCGTTTGGACAGCCCTCTCTGCTTCTCCGTTGCCCTGAGGGTGATGAGGGCTGCTTGTCCTGTGGATGAATCCATACTTGTCTGCAAACTGTTGAAACACAGCGCTCGCGTACTGCGGTCCGTTATCGGACACTAGTGTCTCTGGTATGCCATGTCTTGCGAACATGGACTGTAAGTGCAGTACAATGTCCGGTGATGTTGTCGAACTCAATTTCGCCAACTCGATATACCTCGAGAAATAATCAACTACGAGAAGGTAGTTTGACCCTTTCCAATGAAAAAGGTCGGTGCCCAATTTCTGCCAAGGGCGTTCAGGGAATTCTGAGGGTTTGAGCGGTTCTGGAATGTCCGCCCTCTTTCTGATGCATGTAGTACAGTTCTTAACAACGTCCGCGATTTCACGATTCATTCCAGGCCACCATACAGAGTCCTTGGCGCGTTCCCTACACTTAACAATACCCTGATGACCGTCGTGTAGTTTCTGCATGATTTCAGCGCGAAGTGACGTAGGAATGACTAAACGATTTCCTCTGAGAAGCAGACCTTGACAGACCGACAACTCGTCCTTCACTTGCCAGTAGGGTCTAGTTGCGACCGAGATAGACGGCTTTTCGTATCCAGGCCAGCCGTCCTGACAGTAACTTAATATGATTCCACAGACAGAATCTTCACGGAGTTTTAGTCTTATCTCCTCCAACCGTGCTTCTGAAGCCGGTACGTTCATCAGTATACTGTCGACGTATGCTTCTACTTCCTGATGGAAAGATTCCTCCTCTGGGGGTTCTGATTGTCTTAAAGGGGCTCTCGATAGAGCATCAGCAATGTACAAAAGTTTCCCTGGGACATGGTTGATGTCATAATCATAGCGCATGAGACGCATGCGAAACCGTTGAACTCTGGGTGGTAGTTCGGATAAAGGCTTTGATCCAAGCAAAGAAACCAAAGGCTTGTGATCAGTTTCGATCTGGAAATGCATACCAACCAGTAGGTCTGAAAATTTTTCACAGGCCCAAGTCGCTGCCAGAGCCTCCTTTTCAACTTGCGCATATCGTTGTTCTGTGGCATTCATCGCCCTAGATGCGTAAGCGACTGGTTTCCAGTCCTGGTCACTGTTATCTCGCGGTTTCTGTAGTAGAACGCCTCCCAATCCATAAGACGACGCGTCTGCAGATACCTTAGTAGGAGCAGCTGGATCATAGAGCGACAACACCGGGGTGGAACTTAATTCCTGTTTGATCTGTTGGAATGCTGAAGATTGTGGCGGTCCCCATAGCCAAGTCGTGTCCTTTTGTAGAAGGTCTCTGATAGGCTTAGATTTTTCCGCGATATTGGGTGAAAATCTTCCCAGTTGATTAACGATACCCATGAATCGTCGGACTTCAGACACGTTGCTGGGGGCCTCAAATTTCAATATGGCTTGCACTTTCTTTGGGTCTGGTCGAATCCCAGTAGAGTCAATGATGTGCCCTACGAATGTTACCTGTGGTTTGGAGAACTCACATTTCTCCTCATTCAATGTGACACCAGCTGTCTCAAGTTTTTTCAACACGCTTTCAAGTCTTTGGTCATGTTCCTCTTGATTAGCACCAAATATGAGTACATCGTCCATTTGGCACACTACTCCGAGCTCACTATCAAGTAACTGTGACATGCGTCTCTGGAAGTGCTCCGGGGCTGACGAGATACCAAATGGTAAGCGGTTAAAGCAATACCGTCCAAAGGGTGTGATAAATGTTGTCAGTAATCTTGAGGTTTGTTCTAGAGGAATCTGCCAGAATCCAGCTTTCGCATCTATTTTCGAAAACACCTTAGCACCGGTCAGACTGTGTAAGGTTTGTTCCACACTTGGAAGTTGATGGTGTTCTCTACGCACTGATTTATTCAACTGAGTAAGGTCTACACATATGCGAACTCTCCCATCTTTCTTAGGTACGACCACTAGACCGGAACACCAATCTGTAGGTTCCACTCCTGGAGAAATAACGCCCTGCTGTTCCATTCTCTGAAGTTCGTCCTTCACCTTGTCGAGTAATGGTAAGGCTACCCGTCTAGCCGTTGTAATAGCATAGGGCTTTGCGTCCTCTCTTAATTCAATCTTGTATTCTCCATGAAACTTACCAAGTCCACTAAATAGCTTTGGAAACTGTTTCTTTTTCTCTTCAATCTGGACTGACTGTTGATGTATGTCTGCGACTGTTTTAACCAAGTTAAGTTTCTCTATAGCAGGTCTACCTAGTAATGCTCTGTTCAAAGTTTTGATGACATACACTTCTGTTGTAGCTTGTACTCCCTTCTCTGTAGTGAGAGTGCTCATGAATTTACCCAAAACTCTTAATCGGTTTTTTCCTGGGCCCTGTAGTAGTTTAGAAGTTTTCTCTAACTCCAACCCTTTTAACTTGTTGAATGTCACTTCCGGTATGGCAGTGACGTCTGCTCCAGTGTCTATTTTAAACTCAACCGGCAGACCATCCATACATAAACTAACGGTCCATGGTTTACTGCTATCATCGATAGATCCTAGAAACTGGTATCCATCATCCTTGTACTGCTCAATTTCACTGAGAGTTGTTCTACACTTCTTCTCAAAATGTCCTTTCTTGGAACATTTCCTGCACGTGGCATTAAAAGCTGGACATTTGTCCTTTCTGTGTTTGAAACCACATCTCTGACACTCCTGGTTAGCTTGACCTTGAAACTTACTAGTGTGTGACTTATCATATTGTCTCTTACTGCCATGATGTTTATATCCTTTCTTAGAATTCTTTGACAGTGCATCAACACTAGAACTTGGGGTGGTGGTAGTAACTACAGAGTCTCTGACGACTGTTTGCTGCTTTTTTACAGCTTCACTTTGTCTCACCTGGGCCACAGCTTTCTCCAATGTCAGAGTAGCATCTAGTTGGAGCTTTTCTGATAGTTTACTATCGCGTATACCTACTACGATCCTATCTCGTATCATCTCATCCCTGAGTTGTCCATATTCGCAGTGCTCCACCAGTCCGTATAATGCTGTGATAAAACTATCAGCCGCCTCACCTTCGTTTTGTTTTCTGTGGTTAAATTTGGCGCGCTCAAATATGGTATTTCTCCTCGTGATAAAATACCCGTTAAATCTAGCTGAAACAACGGTGTACTTTTTCATATCGGCAGCACTCATTCCAAATGATTTCACGATATTTTCCGCCTCTCCTCCCATGGAGTAAATAAGGGTATTGACTTGAACAACTTCATCTTTCGTCAGTAGCTCAGACGCAATTCTAAAACGCTCAAAACGTTTAAACCAGGAAGTCCACTCTTCCGGCTTCGAAAATGTGAAGTTTTCAGGGGGTTGAACATGATATGAAGCCATGATTTGTAATATATGCAAGTCAACACGTACCCAAATGGCAAAAGTTCGTTCAGCTAGGCTCCTCTCGTCGAACACGTGGTTCAGATCTACGAACAGGACGATCGTTATTAACCACACTTTTTAACGGCATTCATCGTCAAACTGCCTCTGTGCTGTTGTAGGTTCATTTCTGACACCATGTTATGTATGTGTATGGACATGACTCAACACAGATCAACAGTAATACCATGTATTCACTTGAGGTCATTTACATCAATGTGTACATGCCGCCATGCCTGTCGGAAGAGGCCAGAACGAGGCTCGCTATAGTCTATATCACATAAGTGATTGTAGTCCGTTTCAATAAACTAGTACACAACAAATTGTAAATATACCTGTTTTTCTGTCTGTAAAGGAATTCCATTCACCGAATCAACATCAATCGGCTAAATGTCAGATCAATTTTAAAAACGTCCATGTTACTCCCATTCAGTATTACCGGAAATAAAAACGACCGTATAATGAAATAATGAATGCCGCTATGAGGGTTCCGGACGTCAATAAAAGTTGATTAATTAACTTTTCCAAAATATTCACTTTGAAACTTGATCTCATTTCAGTGACCATCAGAAAGGGATTAATTGGTCTAGTCCTTCAACTAATTTATTCGCTAAATCATCTTTCCTTTCGGTTTAAACTAATTGATCCGAATGTCAACAGCATTGAGCGTCAGACATGGAGTCCTTTCAGCAACTCCTTTAGGAAATGTAATCAGTAATCTTATTAATGTTCTATAACTATGTTTTTTTTATTTGTGTCTGTGACAGTGAATTGAAGCGAACATATTGACGACCATTCACAGAACTCTATCATGGCATGTTGCAATACGATACTGATTGCTGAAGCCGATATTGACAGAAGTCAGAAAAAATCGGCAATGGGCATTAAAAAATAAAAAATCTCGAAAAAAGGAGAGAAACCGGCCAACTGATATGTGTTGACAGATAATAAATATCCGCGAAACGTTCGACACCTTTCGGTAACTTTCTTTCATTGACGTGGAATGGACTGCTCACCTCATCCCAAAACTAAACATTCAGGAACCTTTCAGAGCCTTTCAATTTGTGACATTACGTTAAAAAGATGTACTGAATCCCGCACCTGATCATTCGAAACCTTTCTTTCTAATGTCTTAATTTGAACGGATGAACGGTAAAGCGCAGTCTGTACGTAAACATTTGGAGCTTTTCAGGAGCTTTTATTCTATGAACACAGGGCGAACGATCAAACGCTTTCGAGAAAATCTAGAAAAAAACATGTCATAACCGCAATTGTCATGTTTTCTATTCTATACAAAAATATTAAAATAGATGGTAATAGAATACTTCATCTCGCCTCCTACATAGCTTGTACTCTTTTCCCAAAGACTGGCCGGAACTATCTAAATAACTCATAGAATCTCCTAAAAGACGCGAAAAGTTCAAATTGCTACACAAATTGTGGATGAACTACATCTGTACACCATCGGTGTATCCATGCTTGTTTTGAAACAATATTAAAAGGACTTACCCCATAGGATTTCCCTTGTATCTTTTTCTTTTTCTCCATGTTTATTCAGCACTTATTATTCCTGTGGAAAATCAATAAAAAAAGTATCAGATACAAGAAACAAAATAATAGAAACAAATCTTTTATAATTACTCAAACGAAAATAGACACGTGCTCAGTGATTCCATATTCTTTCCTCCCTTCTCTGTTCCTTTAAAGCTCTCCATGAATATGAAACAGAAACAAGTAAAACTATCGAGCTGAAACAAAATTACAGTAAGTTGAAAGAACTCTTTTATTCGAAATAAATATCATTAGTAAATATGCAAGCCAGCAACGCCTTAAGTGTTTTTGACAAGGAAATTATTTCTAGTATTATTGCTATTTTTAAAATTTGTATAAACGGAAATGACAAACAGCAGGACGAGTAAATACCCTGATGTGTCAAGCTAATTTTTTTCACTAAGCAGAACATAACACCCTTAATTAAATTTCCGCTTGTCCTATCATCGAATCACGCCATTTCCTTTCCAGAGCATATTTTTTCTTCCCTTTTTGATATCATTTTCGGCGTAGAGAATGGAATAGTGAACGAGACTTCATTCGCTTGTTTTACAACGGTTTCGTGAAGAAATCATTTTTAAAAGACCAATTATTTTGAAAATTGAAATAATTTTTTGTATGAATTTTAAAAGATTTATGTATAAGCATGTTGAATTATCGATACAGCGGAATGGTTAGCGAAATCCGTGAGTCGTATTATACCATGTATATATGAACATCGACAACCATAATTGAGATCAAACCGGTGCCTGTCTCCGTATATAAGTGACGATGGTAGTTATTACGACATATTTACAAAATAAGTGCAGTGCGCATGCCTTTTATCATGGCTTCATATCATCTGTCCGCCATATTGGAATGTGCCCCCCAAAAAATCATATAATAAAGGCCTTAGCCAGAAAACTTTCGTGAATGTCCATTTTATGTTATATAAGACATATTGCAAGCTAAGTACAATTTGCACACGTCCCCATCATGTGATCCCGATAACTCTTGAATGCTGATAATATAATTAAATTCTGTTTATGTACGTCTTCATTTAATTTTTATTTGATTTAAGCATATGTTATTGCCTTTTCCTCAAAGGGACAGGGCAATATCGCATTTGAATATCTACAAAAAAAAAAAAAAAAAAAAAAATTCAAGAAGGCATGAAATGCATTATCTCACTCTCTCATACAATTACACGTGCAAGTGTCCGGTCTTGTTAAATGTCGATGACCACCATTTTAGAATTTATATGAACAATTCAGATTTCTAATCATGGGTAAATTTATTGAAAGCTAATGTCTCTCAGTCACATATATTCAATATTTGATTTAACAAAAGATACAATGTACCATTAGAATTATTGTTTTCTTTTATAAAATGAATTAGACTCGTTTCTGGGATGTGCTGAAAACGGAGAAACATACCTATTTCTAAAGAGAAATGAATACGTCAAGGAACTCCTACTTAGCCACGTCTTTATAATAATGATAATGAAGAATTTATATACCGCTATATATCACAGCAATATAGACATCTCAAAGTGATTTACACTTTTTATTCGTGGTTATTGAGCCTACAGCAATCAGCCAATGTCTTTCTCAGCACCCTGCATAACATACAGCCGGAGCTGCTATTTCGGCACGAACAGCTTACACACGACATTTCTTGCACTGATCTACAATGTACTCATTTACATCTGAGTTTACTGGAACACAACGGTTTGTGGTGTCCTGTTCAAGAACACAACACATCTACAGCACCCGTGTCGGGACTCGAACTAGCGACCCTTCGGTCGCGTAGTCCTGCACCCTACCACTAGACTACCCTGTCTCCAATACAGGGAGCGGGTCACCGCCTTTTGTCCATATGATATCATGTGATTTTAGGGGAAAACGAAAAACATAGCTACACCATGAAAAACAATATCATACAAATGAACAATGGACCCATTAGTAGGTATTGTATATATGGAGGAAAGACATGCTTCCGGAGAAAAATATATACTTGAGTAAGTCTGTTGTATAACGCCCTATCAACAGTTGACCTAGAAAAAACGGTTATGGTGTTTTCGGTCATACCGCGCCATTGTCTGGACACAGACATGCTAGAAAAAGAGAAAATATTTCTATACTGCTTCAACCATACCCCCAGGCCGCTACTCGCCAGGGGAGATAATTGTCACTTAGAAAACCAAATCCAGTAACCGTGATGTATCCACATTTAAGTAGAATTGCATTGCTTTAGTTTAGAGAACGTCTTACACGAGTCAATCATTGTATATATATCTATCATAAAGATGTCTGAAATGTACGCGAATCGGGAACAAAAATTGTATGTAAGTGTTAGAAAATCCGCTTACATTGGTTATAATTTTTTCTATCCAGAGTTATTTCCCCTGGGACGTAAACAGCCATAGACAAATCAATTTGATTGGCTTGTGAAGCATACGACATGACACAGTGGCCATGAATCATTCTCAAGAAAATCTGCTTAGTTTCCCGAACGTCTCGACAGGCCTGCCTCGTTTTCAAAAGAGCCTCGTTATGAACGGAACGATAATTCCCTGTATATCATCCCCGATTTTCCCGAGAGTCGCCTGTCGTCGGTCGGCGGCCGGGATAAAAGCGCTTTAATCATGTATTTGTCACATTCTCATGCGTCTTAATTCTCCAACTATTCGTTTAGTTTGTTGGTGTGTCTGGTGCAATATGCGAAAAATATAATCTTGTATGCATTTCCATGTCACATGAAATTCCGGAAACGAGTCTACCAGTTTTTTTCACTTTACCGAACCTCTGACGAGATCCCAGGTGCTATGAGGATTTGGTGACAAGTTTCATAGATCGCATATAAAATGAAAACGAATACATGATTCTCTTGATCATATAATTTAAATTCTTTCGAAAACAGAAAATAATCAAACTGATACGAAACCCAACACGGCATTATTTCACTCTCATCTTTATTTTGTGACGTCACAATTCATATGATGTCATGAGCATATGTTTACATTCTGGGTGTTTGTTTAACTTCACGTGCTTCTCGACACAATACATCACTTAAATATTAATGCGCCAAAAAATAGTACCCGTTACATTTTTGTAAATAGTGTTTGCTTCGCCATTTCTTCAATCTAAATAAATCTTATTTAACACGAATTATTGCATTTGATGATATTGAATAAAAAGAAGAAGAACGAAAACGACTGGAAACTGCGGAAGGACACGGTAAACGATGGCATGGTGCATTGGCAGGATCACCGGCTGTTCCATTTATTTTGCATCAACATGTATTTGTATGTAGTTATCAAAAGGTAAACAATTTAAAATGACTCTGGTCTTTATGTTTTTATTACAAATCACCCTAATGTAAATGCACCAATTCAATGGAGATTTTTTTTTTTAATTTTCATTGCGGCTATGAATAGCAGTAAGAATCTCATATCTTCCTAGGTGGCGCTAACTCGCACCACGGGGTATGTAGATAGCTACTGCTAGTCATAGCCGCAATGAAATGGAAAAAAACTACAACGACAAAACAATCCCTATATGACGTCACAAATGAAGAAAAAAAAGACCCTCCAGACCATTACAGCTCCGATAAGTGTTACTACACTATCGTCGTAACGATATACTCGTACACATGATTGATACCATTCACCCATAGGAGGGTGAATATTTGGAAAACGAGTTTTTTAATTTATGTCAAGATCTTCCTTCATAGTATTTTGTTTTTGTTTGGTTTTAATCTTATTTTACAATGAAATATTTGTTCGCATAATAGTTTTTTCTTATTTTATTTGTTTGATTTTTTTTAAACTTTTAAATGAAAGCAAGTTTATGCCATGCAATACTTTGATTACATGTATACATTATCGTTGTTGTGATTTAAAGTTTTATAAACATCATAGCACGTGAATAAAAAACAGAAAACAAAAACAAAAACAAAAAAAGCAAACAAACAAAACAAACAAAACTGGAAAAAAAACAACTCTTGGCTCACAAACTTTCCACCAAATAGTCCGAAAAAACAAACTGATAAATGTCCATACCAATGGCATATTTTTAATACTGAAATCTAGTTGTTTTAACTGCTAGATAATGAAATAGATATCACAGTGATTTTATCTCATAATGTCATACAAATACATTTTTCTTAATATTCTTGTAATGAGGTGCTTACAGAGGTATCATGAGAGGACCGCAATGCTCTCTGGGAAAGATTGATATAAATGATAAATTCTTTATATGATTTTTACTAATCCCTCGTGTTTATTTCATAGACTGGATTTGAAAAAAAAGTTTCTGTAAACTATTTTTACCTTTTGCTTGTATATCAATCCCCAGCAAACTATTTTAAATGCCACTCATTTACGATATTGTTGCAACATATCCCAAAAATGTAGAAAACCGATCTGATTTGATATTAACATCATTTTAGGGTATTCATTTATTTATTTAATCATTTAATTTTTTTTATTTATTTATTCATTAAAGTAAATTTATTTATTTATTTATTCATTCATTTGAAGTTTGGCGAGAATTAAAATTTAGAATATGATAAAATCCGAAACCGAATTGAACAGAACGACTAACAATCAAGCGTGTTATATAAATTTGTACACATATTTCAATTTCTCTCCCTCCCTAAATTATATATAATTCTCCCATGAGAGTGGTATAAAGTATAATATACAATCATTGTAGCTTAAGGAAGCATGCTGCGTTTACCATAATTTGACATGGATATCTTTCCATAAGAGTTCCGCAATTAAAAGACAACTCATCATTTGAATTATCAGATGACGACAATTAGACGTTTTGGAAGGGAAGCAACTCCAACACGTGTTATGAATGTGTTAAGTGAAATCTGAAATAAAGGTAGAAAGCAAAACTGACCTGTTAAGAACCGTCTATCCTATTTTCTCCTTCTGGTGTTCAAACACGTCTCCTTTTGTCTCTATCATCCGTCATGACCAATCGCATGCGCAATTGTATGCTTGCATAACTGCAATGCACGTACAAATGCACATGGAAGCCACAATGGTGTATTCACTTTGTTAATCAAATATTGTACAGAATTTTATCTCCTGAAACTGATTCTGAAATGTACATGTTTCCCGACAGACACAGATCTGGTGTGTTGTAACATATATGCGTCAATATGCGTCCAGGAAATAAAATAATAAAACGTTTCTCTATCTATATATACATAATGTATATACATATGATAGCTTCCTCGCGGCTAAGTTGCTCAATGGTTTTAACTGAAGCGGATGTTTCAATTGTCATGAGTATACAATCTCGATCGCGTCATATTGTTTTAACAAACATCTTGAATGTCATTATTGATTGTTATTTTCTCAGTCACCATTGTGAAACATAACACTATAATCTTTGTATTAATACAATTACACATTATTTCAAAATTTAATCTGAAATCTATAAATGTTCCCCCTCCTGAATCAATTAACAACACAGCGTAACTATTATGTTTTAATTTGGGTTGATTAAGCTGGATAACGATTATATAGAGTTAGGTAAATTAAGCTGGATAATGATGGTATAGAGTTAGGCAGATCCAGCTAGATAACTATTTATAGAGTTAGGCAATTCAGCTGGGTAACGACTGTATAGAGTTAGGCAGATTCAACTGGATAACGATTGGACAGAGTTAGGCAGATCCAGCTAGATAAGAACTGTGTAGAGAGGTATGTAGTCAGTTACATTTAAATAACGACTGCATAGAGTTAGGCAGATTCAGCTGTGTTACGACTGTATAGAGTTAGGCAGATTAAGCTGGATAACGACTGGATAGAGTTAGGCAGATTCAGCTGAATAACGATTGGACAGAGTTAGGCAGATTCAGCTGGATAACGTCTAGATAGAGTAAGGCAGATTCAGCTGAATAACGATTGGACAGAGTTAGGCAGATTAAGCTGGATAACGATTGTATAGAGTTAGGCAGAATAAGCTGGTAACGATTGGATAGAGTTAGGCAGATTTAGCCTGATAACGATTGGACAGAGTTAGGCAGATCCAGCTAGATAAGTACTGTGTGGCATGTAGTCAGTTACATGTAAATAACGACTGCATAGAGTAAGGCAGATTCAGCTGAATAACGATTGGACAGAGTTAGGCAGATTAAGCTGGATAACGATTGTATAGAGTTAGGCAGAATAAGCTGGTAACGATTGGATAGAGTTAGGCAGATTTAGCCTGATAACGATTGGACAGAGTTAGGCAGATCCAGCTAGATAAGTACTGTGTAGAGAGGTATGTAGTCAGTTACATGTAAATAACGACTGCATAGAGTTAGGCAGATTCAGCTGCGTAAATACTGTATAGAGTTAGGCAGATTCAGCTGGATAACGATTATATAGAATTAAGGTAGATTTAGCTGGATAACGACTCTATAGAGTTAGGCAGATTTAGCTGGAGAACGATTATATAGAGTTAGGCAGATTCAGATGGATAACTATTGTATAGAGTTAGGCAGATTCAGATGGATAACGATTATATAGAGTTAGGCAGATTTAGCTGGATAACGATTATATAGAGTTAGGCAGATTCAGATGGATAACTATTGTATAGAGTTAGGCAGATTCAGCTGGATAATGATTGTATAGAGTTAGGCAGATTTAGCTGGATAACGATTATATAGAGTTAGGCAGATTCAGATGGATAACTATTGTATAGAGTTAGGCAGATTCAGCTGGATAATGATTGTATAGAGTTAGGCAGATTTAGCTGGATAACGATTGGACAGAGTTAGGCAGATTCAGCTGGATAACGACTACATAGAGTTAGGCAGATTCAGCTGGATAACGATTGGACAGAGTTAGGCAGATCCAGCTAGATAACGACTACATAGAAGTTAGGCAGCAACAGCAAGCTAGATAACTATTAGGTAGGGACAAGTATATCAAGCTGGGTTAGGATTGGGTACAGAAGACAGATACAGACAGATACGGCAGATAACAGCTCAACCAGCTAGATAACGACCGGATACAGTAAGGCAGATAAGATAGAGATGCATCTAGATCATGACTGGTTACAGTTAGGCAGATCCCACTAAATCATGACTGGTTACAGTTAGGCAGATCCCACTAAATCATGACTGGTTACAGTTAGGCAGATCCAACTAAATCATGACTGGTTACAGTTAGGCAGATCCAACTAAATCATGACTGGTTACAGTTAGGCAGATCCAACTAAATCATGACTGGTTACAGTTAGGCAGATCCCACTAAATCATGACTGGTTACAGTTAGGCAGATCCAACTAAATCATGACTGGTTACAGTTAGGCAGATCCCACTAAATCATGACTGGCTACAGTTAGGCAGATCCAACTAGATTATGACTGGTTACAGTTAGGCAGATCCCACTAAATCATGACTGGCTACAGTTAGGCAGATCCCACTAGATAATGACTGGTTACAGTTAGGCAGATCCCTCTAGATAATGGCTGGTTACAGTTAGGCAGATCCCACTAAATCATGACTGGTTACAGTTAGGCAGATCCCACTAGATAATGACTGGTCACAGTTAGGCAGAGACAATAAGATAGCGACATGGAACAGTTTGACAGATAAGTTAGAGATGCATCTAGATAATGGCTGGTTACAGTTAGGCAGATCCCTCTAGATAATGACTGGGTACAGTTAGGCAGATCCCTCTAGATAATGGCTGGTTACAGTTAGGCAGATACCTCTAGATAATGGCTGGTTACAGTTAGGCAGATCCCACTAAATCATGACTGGTTACAGTTAGGCAGATCCCACTAAATAATGACTTGTTACAGTTAGGCAGATCCCACTAGATAATGACTGGTTACAGTTAGGCAGATCCCACTAGATCATGACTGGTTACAGTTAGGCAGATCCCACTAAATCATGACTGGCTACAGTTAGGCAGATCCCACTAAATCATGACTGGTTACAGTTAGGCAGATCCAACTAGATAATGACTGGTTACAGTTAGGCAGATCCAACTAGATCATGACTGGTTACAGTTAGGCAGATCCCACTAAATCATGACTGGTTACAGTTAGGCAGATCCAACTAGATCATGACTGGTTACAGTTAGGCAGATCCCACTAAATCATGACTGGCTACAGTTAGGCAGATCCAACTAGATCATGACTGGTTACAGTTAGGCAGATCCCACTAGATAATGACTGGTTACAGTTAGGCAGATCCCACTAGATCATGACTGGTTACAGTTAGGCAGATCCCTCTAGATAATGACTGGGTACAGTTAGGCAGATCCCACTAAATCATGACTGGTTACAGTTAGGCAGATCCAACTAGATCATGACTGGTTACAGTTAGGCAGATCCCACTAAATCATGACTGGCTACAGTTAGGCAGATCCAACTAGATCATGACTGGTTACAGTTAGGCAGATCCCACTAGATAATGACTGGTTACAGTTAGGCAGATCCCTCTAGATAATGACTGGCTACAGTTAGGCAGATCCCACTAAATCATGACTGGTTACAGTTAGGCAGATCCCACTAGATCATGACTGGCTACAGTTAGGCAGATCCCACTAAATCATGACTGGTTACAGTTAGGCAGATCCCACTAGATCATGACTGGTTACAGTTAGGCAGATCCAACTAGATCATGTCTGGCTACAGTTAGGCAGATCCCACTAAATCATGACTGGTTACAGTTAGGCAGATCCCACTAAATCATGACTGGCTACAGTTAGGCAGATCCCACTAGATCATGACTGGTTACAGTTAGGCAGATCCCACTAAATCATGACTGGTTACAGTTAGGCAGATCCCACTAGATCATGACTGGCTACAGTTAGGCAGATCCCACTAAATCATGACTGGTTACAGTTAGGCAGATCCCACTAGATCATGACTGGTTACAGTTAGGCAGATCCAACTAGATCATGTCTGGCTACAGTTAGGCAGATCCCACTAAATCATGACTGGTTACAGTTAGGCAGATCCCACTAAATCATGACTGGCTACAGTTAGGCAGATCCCACTAGATCATGACTGGTTACAGTTAGGCAGATCCCACTAAATCATGACTGGTTACAGTTAGGCAGATCCCACTAGATCATGACTGGTTACAGTTAGGCAGATCCCACTAGATCATGACTGGCTACAGTTAGGCAGATCCCACTAGATCATGACTGGCTACAGTTAGGCAGATCCCACTAAATCATGACTGGTTACAGTTAGGCAGATCCCACTAAATCATGACTGGTTACAGTTAGGCAGATCCCACTAAATCATGACTGGCTACAGTTAGGCAGATCCCACTAAATCATGACTGGTTACAGTTAGGCAGATCCCACTAAATCATGACTGGTTACAGTTAGGCAGATCCCACTAGATAAAGACTGGCTACAGTTAGGCAGATGCCTCTAGATCATGACTGGCTACAGTTAGGCAGATCCCACTAAATCATGACTGGCTACAGTTAGGCAGATCCCACTAGATCATGACTGGTTACAGTTAGGCAGATGCCTCTAGATCATGACTGGCTACAGTTAGGCAGATGCCTCTAGGTCATGACTGGCTACAGTTAGGCAGATCCCACTAAATCATGACTGGTTACAGTTAGGCAGATCCCACTAAATCATGACTGGTTACAGTTTGGCAGATCCCACTAAATCATGACTGGTTACAGTTAGGCAGATCCCACTAGATCATGACTGGTTACAGTTAGGCAGATGCCTCTAGATCATGACTGGTTAAAGTTAGGCAGATCCCACTAGATAAAGACTGGGTTCAGTTAGGCAGAGACACCTAGTTAATAACTTGGTAAAGTTCGGCAGATCCCGCTAGATAATGGCTGTGTATAGCGAAGCAGAACAAGCTAGGTAATGACTGGATACAGTTAGGCAGATCTAGCTAGATAGCGACGTGGTACAGTAAGGCAGATAAGTTAGTTAATGACTGGGTAAAATTGCTGCAGATGCATCTAGTTAATGACTCACTGGTTACAGTTAGGCAGATCTCTCTAGATAATTAGTGGGTACAGTTAGGCAGATTCAGCTATATAATAAATGAGTACATTTAGCCAGATCCCTCTAGAAAATGGATGTGTATAGCTAGGCAGAGCAAGCTAGGTAATGACTGGGATATATCGTTAGGCAGATTAGATAGATAACGACTGGGTAGTTTCGGCAAACGCAGCTATATAATGACTGGTCACAGTTAGGCAGAGACAATTAGATAGCGACGTGGTACAGTTTGACAGATAAGTTAGAGATGCATCTAGATAATGACTGGGTACAGTTAGGCAGATCCCTCTAGATAATGAAAGGGTACGGTTAGGCAGATCCCTCTAGATAATGAAAGGGTACGGTTAGGCAGATCGCGATAGATAATGACTGGGTACAGTTTCGACAAACGCAGCTGTATAGTGACTGGTCCCAGTTAGGCAGATGAAGCTAGTTAATAGTGGGTGCAGTTAGGATAAACACTGTTACCGTTAAGCAGATTGAGACTTGTGACTTTTGGGATACAGTAATGTAGATCCAGCTGGATAACGACTTAGATCAGTTGGACAGATCCTGCTGGATAAAAGATATATCTGTTTTTTAACGGTAAATCACTGTTGTAATATTAAAGGCACGTTCAAATGCGAGTTTTGTTGGAATAAATGCACAAAGATAATTTTAATCAATTTGAAATGGTTGCTGTAATAAACCACTAGTATTCCGTTTATCTACCGCTAAATGGGCTGACGTGACAATGCTTAGCGCTCAGCATACAAGGAGTGGGACGACTGGTTCGCCCGTTGTCAGTATAATGTGACCGGGTGGGGTGTGCTGCTAGGTGTCTTCGGCAGTATGCTTCAGTGAGGTAGCACTATAAATCGGCAAAAGTTCCGGCCTATCACAAGGAGACTTAACACGAACATACCGCAGCCTCCCAAAACACACATACGCACCCACCACACGCATGCATGTCGCACGCACGGGAGGCCGTCCTTAAATGACCTTAGCTGTTAATAGGACGTTAAACAAAATAAACCAAACCAAACCAAACGTGACAATAAAGCGCTCATTAGGTAATTCCATCTCAGGCTTCTGTTTTTGTGTGAACTACCTTTATTGTAGTTAATAAGAGCGTGTATTAGGTTAATATCGTGGTTACATTGGTTGATATAACCGTGTGTCGACCTCATGCAGTTAGTGAATAGTTTTCTTGTTTATCACGCTGCTCTCTACTTCTGACCATTTGCATGTTAAAAACTCCACAATTTCACGTCAGAAATATAAACAAACAACAGAACCAGAGATTACATCATATACTAAAAGGAAAATATTCCAGACCCGGATTTAAAAAAAACACTCAATAAAGTTAAAGAAATGTATCGTCAGTAATCCAAACAAAATTATTCCTTAAACGAACATATAATGACTTCAATGAAATGATTGCATGCTGTTTTATTGTAAAGTAGTATGTGTGCGTGCCATTCTGTCTCGTTTTACATGTCGTTTTCCTCTGTATCCGGATATTTCCTGTCCGTCATTAATATTAGTTTTCTCAAGCATGCAGACAGGTTTGTTTTGTGACGATCTTTAAAGTACGATTTTTAGATGTCTGATGAGCGATATAGCCGGAAAGTTTTCTCGTACTTTTGAAGTGCTATTACTCATTTTAAACTGTTTACACAAGAATCCGCTGAAGGCATTTCTTCGTCAGTCTTATTACATTTCTAGGAATTAATTGTTTCATAATTAAGCTATAAATCTATTTATTACATTTTTACCAGTGAAATATCAAAAATTATTCATTCTATAAAAGTGATATTTTTCACTAGTGAAAAATATCACTTTTGCTGATTTGACAAATCAAATTAATGATTAGAAAATACCAAAATAATTGACCAATCAGAAAGCCCGACATATATGTCAGCACCTGGAAAGGGGGAACTACTTTTTTGTTTACAAATTATCGCTGTAGGCCTAGTTAGCATACGGGGTAGGTTTTTCGTTGATAAAAAATGTAATAACCAGAATATCTAACAGTGTCTTCAGTAATACCAAATATATTTCACTCGTGTGGCTAATATTTTGATATTTTTCACGAGTGCGCAGCACGAGTGAAAAATATCAAAATATTAGCCCCACTCGTGAAAAATATTTGGTATTACTGAAGACACTGTTAGATATCCTCTATATATACTTAAATGATTCCCCGTTTCATCTACAAGTGCTCTAGATATTGTACATATGTAATATACTGTACATCAAAAATTCTTTCAGAGAATAATAAGATTTTCAGGAAGTGCATTTTCTCAAAGCACATTAAAATGATTTCAGCAGTATCCTTGTCTGTCAGGAATTATATTTATTATTTTATTATTTTTTTTATTCATTCCATTTTTTCCAAAACTTTTAAATGCTAATCGTTAAAATGGGTTGTCGTTATTTAATGAAATTATTTTATTTTTACATAAATGCTTTCAAGAAATAAATTGTCGATGCGATATGTTGCGTTTGTTTTATCATAAAACAATCGACATGAAATTATAAATCGTTTTTGTATCATTCGATTTAACAGTATTAGCTTATCTAATTAGGAGGTATTTAACAATGCACTATTGTTTACTATCAGATAAATGTCCATTTTCGTCAATTCACTGATTTGATTATTTCAGGAATGTAATCCGCAGTCATTGCCAATGTCATATTAAGGTATACTGAAATCATCGTCGTTATCTGCAATATTGATGTCAACATCGGCTGAGCTATCGCATAATTAGAGATAATTAAATATTCTCCTTCCGCCTGTAGGCCAGCTACTTCGGTTAAAATCGCTTGATAGGGAAACAGAATGGCATACAGCAATATTGACATGCACTAATTTTTCCATTAAGCCCCCCCCCCCCCCCCCCCCCCCCCCCCCCCCCCCCCCTCCTCCTCCACCCCCCACCCCCCCTCGAATTTTTCGCATTGCTTGTGTTATCTACGGTGTATTCTTACAATTTTTTATATGGTATTTTATGAAACTCAGTTTAAGTGTGTACCTCCGATATATTTTGTCCCTGTGTATTGACACTGTGGTATATTTTGTCTTTGTGTATTGAAGCTGTGGTATATTTTGTCTTTGTATGAAGGCCTTGCGGTATATATTTTGTCCTTGTATGTTTACGCTGTTTTATATTTTGTGCTTGTGTGTTGACGCTGTGGTATATTTTGTCTGTGTGTGTTGACGCTGTGGTATATTTTGTCCCTGAGTGTTGACGCTGTGTTATATTTGGCTGTGTGTGTTGACGCTGTGATATATTTTATCTCTGTGTGTTGACGCTGTTGTATATTTTGTCCTTGTGTGTTGACGCTGTGATATATTTTGTCTTTGTGTTGAAGTTGTGATATATTTTGCCCTTGTGTGTTGACGCAGTGGTATATTTTGTCCTTGTGTGTTGACGCTGTGATATATTTTGTCTTTGTGTTGAAGTTGTGATATATTTTGCCCTTGTGTGTTGACGCTGTGATATATTTTGCCCTTGTGTGTTGACGCTGTGGTATATTTTGTCCCTGTGTGTTCACACTATGGTATATTTTGTCTTTGTGTGTTGACGCTGTGGTTTATTTTGTCCTTGTGTGTTGACGCTGCGGTATATGTTGTCATCGTGTGTTGACACGTTGGTATATTTCACCTCGATTTGTGTTGACACAGTTTTGTTTGTTGTTGACCTACTGGTACATTTTATGACCGTGTGTTGAATAATGTTGTATATGCCGCCCTAGTGGTTTGTTTGTTGACATTATTGTTTATTATTGTGTTGACGCTTTGTGTACGAGATTTATTTGTCCGATATGGCGTCACAAAGCCGTCTTGCCATCGAAAAATATTAAGCACCGAAAGCAAGTCTTGAGATTAAATACTACAACAGACAGCGTCATGCGAGATGGCGTTCCGATATTACGTCAATATCACGTGTCCAAAGGCGGACTTATTCGTGACTTGTAGATGATAGCGATTTCCGTGTTTTTGTTTTGTTTTTGTTTTTTAAGTTTAAAGTATCTTTCAGAACATGAAAAAGGCTTGTTTTACTGATAAAAATGTCTCCACGCGATATAACTTCAAAAGACTTCGAGATACCGGAATTCGTGTCTAAAATACCCCCCTGAATGTGATTCACGGTTTTCAATGTTTTCGGTAAGTGAAGCGTACTGTGTGCAGGGCTAGATTTTTATCCCTTGACGCCTTTAAGCATGAAAGTTAACCGCGATCAATTTTGTTTTACTTTTCTCATTATCATTGTCTATCTATCTTTCTCAGTTGGAACTACAAAACGGTGCAATTTCTAAATTTCAACCTGCTGTTTTTCAGACACTTTTATCATGCTTAGGAAGCGTTTCCCGCTGTTTAACATCACAGGAAACGCACATATTTTACAAGTAGTGATGGCAGAACTATTTATCTGTCACTACACAGAGGGCATGCGAAGCGTGCGATAAACATGTTTGTCCCAGGAATATTCTTTTACATTTATTTTTGAATTGATTTTTTAAACATCCATGCACATCAATTTAGTATAATAGCATGCGAAATTGAAAAATAAGGTTGCAATGTTTGTGTTGATATTCTAAGACAAGTCTGTTTTGCAGTTCATTAAATTACTGTGTGGTTGTTTAATTCCACGGGGATAATACTTTGCGGTTGCCCCAGTCGGAACTAATTTCGTTTGTGTTACACCAACTTTAATGTCTGGGTATCGGGCCGACCCTCGCTACGCCATAGAAACTGTCTTTTAAAAGTACGGAACTAGACTTTAACATTATGAGAGGGGCTTATTAAGCTGTGGGTATTTCTGGCTAGGCGATTGGGTGCCGCAGATCGCGAGCTCGAGTCCTGGTCAGGGCACGAGTCATAAAGTTGTCTTCCTTCGTCAATTGTATTACTATGTTATATATCAAATAATTAGCACAATTTATCATGTACTATGTGTTGGTGATCCGAAGGTAAAGATTTTGATTTCCTTTCGTAGTTGTACTGTGATGAATACATTTATATATGTGTGGGTGGGTGGGGTGGGGGTTGGGATGTGGGTGTGTGTGGGTGTGGGTGTGTGTTAAAGAATGAATCTTAAAGCAGGTTGTCTTTATAAATATTTGCGTACCAAGGAGTAGAAAAATGATCTGGCGATGAAAGACTTTAGTTTTCAAAGACTTACACGAGTTCAAGCATCCAGTCAATAAAGGTTTTAAATGAGCTCGTTGAATTGGTACAATACAATTTATAAGGATTGCATATGGCTGCTTGTAACTTGAGACAATTTCGACATGAAATGCTTCGCAGGTTAATTTATTCACATATAGTATAATCGTTTTCTTATTGAAAATGATTATCTAGACTAAGTATACTTGAAGGTTTTTTAATAAGTTGTTTCAAAAGTACATACAGCTCCGTAGGCGGTACGTAATTGCATGTCACGTGACCGTTCGGCTATTTCAAAAGTATGTGATTGAATAAAATCCATTTTTAGCACAAAATTTCACAAAAAAATATAACATCAAGTAGTCGATACAAAACATGTAGATTAAACCCACATGTATAGACAAAAGTACATACACATTTGATCTAATAAACATGGAAACTGCGAAGATGAACTTAACAAATTGGATTAATCTTTGCTTTGTCTAGTGGTAGCATTTTGTACCCCTATACAAAAATTTCCGTGACATTTCCTCTGAAAGAAAATTACATAAAAAACAAAATTATTTTAACATTTTTTTTTTTACGTTTTTAAACATTTTCTTTAGTACATAATGATTGCTGTAGATGCGTCGAGGTTTTTAGAAAGGAAAGAAAGCAGAATAATCATGTCGTTATATATACGTAAATGTCCATGTCATTAGATTATAGATACACTCTGGTCTATAATGCAAAACGTGACATTTGCTTTACACGGATGTCTGCGTTTATCCTCGCCAACGCGAAAAAACGGACATCTTGTCAGCAATTTTAAAGGTTCCCCATCAGAAAAGTGCATTCGCTAAGTATGTAATATACATCGCCAATCCGTAAGTCAAGCATTTATCACAAATTAGGTGCAGGTTTTTGCATTTTATTTGTAGCGCGCATTTTCCCCCCTTTTTGTAACAAGGTTGAACATCATCAAAACAGCTAGTTTGATCTAAGGACACGCGTACTAGCGTCATAGAGGCACTAAGGGCCGGGTGCAAAACGCAGAAATGAAAAAAATAATAAATAAAAAAAGACAGAAAACGAACAGCTTGTTTGTTTGTTTGTTTGTTTGATGGTTTATCGTCCCGTTGAACAGCCAGCGTCATTTTGAGACGGGTTCTCCGTGTACACATGTAGTAGTTGGTGAAGACCTCACTGAACAATATAAGGGAGACCCGTAGCATGCCAACCAGAGCAACTAGGGTAAAGTGGCTTGCCCAAGGACAACGCTACGACAACACAGACCAGTCCGTTTCTCAACCTCCAGAAAATGATCAGGGACAGGGACATATCCCAAGAGCTGGTTCCCTCAAATGGTGGTTTTTTTTCCCGAAAATAATACATTTTTTTTGTTTTGTAATTACATTTCGTAATTATACATGCAGATATGTGAGGAATGTGTTTAATCTGATATGCTCCTGGATACAGTGTGAGTTTATACTCATTATTAATTTTCGAGGTTTAATGGAAGTACACAAAAATACGACTAAAGTTATTTATTTGATTTCGTTTTAAATGGTATTGGCATCAATTGAAAAACATAAATCTCAACATAATTTGTTTGAAAGGCCTACAACCTTGATTTTGTTTTGAAATGATATTGTCATCACTTGAAACACATAAGCCTCCATCTAATTTGTTGGAAGGCCTACAACCTTGTTTTATTTGCGTAAATGAGGTGATAATAGTTTTTGAAAGGCTCGATCACAAATGGAATTGATGAGAGTTACTTCCTTTGTCAGATTAGTTGCGGCATCTGTCTATGTCTTGTGAAATTAAGTTTTCTTTTTGTTTCCGATATGCTGAACCCTTGTATTTTGAATATGTTGACGTAAATTCAAACGTCTATTTTCCATTTTTGTTATGTATTCTATCTTACACAATCGTGTATGTTTGTGTTTTGACAAAGGAGGGAGGGTGTTAACCCCAAATGTCTTCAAAAAATCTTTACCAGGACTGGAGGATTATTTATCGTTGACATCGACTTAACATGAATATTAAAATGTAAAACTAATCAATTATTGTTCATTCGATATACATATACAAATGTATGTATATTTGTCGAAGAAATAATTATTTTTCAATAAAAGTTAATTTCAATTTTAATAGAAAGAAAATAACAATGAATCTGTAGAACCAGATAATCAGGAAGTGGAAGTGCCCTTTGCTTCGTTGGCAAAATGCCATGTTCTCAAAAGAAGAACCGAGGTATTGGCGAGCAACGAACAGGTCAAAACCCATTTAAAGAACCAATCCGAAAATTTGGCACCAAAATAATTATCTACGCTATTAAAATCTTTGTCACATGTCCCAGTAACATGCTTATACAATTATGCATGGACAGGATTAAGTGTAATGTGAAATTTTACAAATTAATATTAACTCATTGACTCATTTATCAAAGATATATTATAAAACAAGATAAGACAATCATTTCAAATTAAGAGATGACTAAGAAAGAACACAACATGTTTAAGATTAAGATATAATCATAATAAATTCTCCTCTGGGAAACTATTGCCAACTGTGACAATGCTATTCTCCCGAATCTGGACTGAGCTACGCGAAGGGTCTCCGATCCAGCGCTGGGCTGTTCATGCTAGACATTGAATTATCAGTCCGATTTGATAACCAGGTCGTTTCACGGTACAATTTCTTTAAAGTACATGTAGATTGAAGCCTTTCTGGCAGATTGTTTAATCATCAGATGTCACCTACCAGTAAACATCGACTAATACAGTAAAATCCCGTATTTAGAAACCATATATAGCAATTAAACTGCTTCCAGGG
The DNA here is from genome assembly GCF_902652985.1 of Pecten maximus. NCBI lineage: Eukaryota > Metazoa > Mollusca > Bivalvia > Pectinida > Pectinidae > Pecten > Pecten maximus. The sequence goes on along the minus strand of NC_047030.1, from coordinate 31,895,585 downwards.
GATAAAGGCGCAATTGTCTCTAATGGAAGGTATTTACTTATGGTATTTTCTGTCGACCATATTGGATTGAAATGCAAACACGACCTGTCGCAGTAAATAGGTCATTTTTGAGATCTGAAGATTCTACTCTCGATAAATCGATCATATTCTCTCACCCTTTGGAGTGTCAAGACAAAATCGAAGACCCCATGCACGCGACCTTTTGGATATGTCAAGACAAAATCGAAGACTCCATGCACGCGACCTTATAGACGATACGTCTTGACTGTGACATCAACTTTATTAATCACACATACGAATAACATCTTCGATACTAAGTTAAAGGAGTGTTGCTGTAGTGTAACGATGATACAGCCCGGCTTTGATGCGGGCATACCTAGATGCAATCTGCAAAGGAGACATATCGGTCTACCAATGGGAACAAGCAATTCGAGATGTTAACTGCAAACCTTTGAGTTTTTATCTATTTTCTTATGGTGAGCATGAAATGTGTAATCGATAGAAAATTTGATTATGAGATAACAAGCATTGTTACGTATATGAGTGACTCATGAATAACAAGAATATTTCATTTCCTGTAATACCCTTGCTTATTAATGAATGTTCAAACTTCCTTTCAGAACGTTATTACTTCAAAATCCAATATTAAAAAAATATTAAGTTTATATGGGGCAGATGCAAATTCTTTGTTTATATTTTAACATTTCATTCTATCTATCACGCGTTCTTTCTGTCGCCTCCTAGAAATCAATTTTTAAACTTCCTTTCGGAACGTTATTACTTCAAAATCCAATATTGAACAATATGAATTTTATTATTGAATAGTGGGGTAGATGCAACTTCTTTGTCTATATTTTAATATTTCATTCAATCTATCACGCGTTCTCTCTGTTGTCTAAAAAAAAAATCAATGTTTTAATCATCTGTATACTACTGATGAATCGTAGAAGGGCGAAGCAGCTGACTTTTTAGTTTAGTTCGTTTTGGATATTTTATACAATATACCTGACTTTTAACTTGTATCAAATGTTGCTTAAATCTTATGTGTCTTTTGTCCAATCATTTGGCATAAAGAGATGGCTAGAAAGAACAAAAACACGTATGATTAAGATTTAGAAATAATCACAAAAAGTTCTCCTCAGTAAAAATCTGTTGCCTGTGACACACCGAAAATCTGTTCTTCCCTAAGTCGCGATCTCCAGGTCTATGCAGAACCTTTCTTAGAATAAGATTTTACATTTAGTTCCATTGCAACTTCATTTGTATATAATGTGTTATTTTTTTCTATATCCGATATGAAAATGTTGAAACTACCTTTGTGCTGAAATTTTATCAGATCATCTTTAATATAATTACCATGTATAAATATTAATGATTGAAGCATATAACATGGGTTTGCGCTAACCTTCAAAACATCTTAAGAAACAATTCTGAGTTGTACGTGTGCAATAAGTCATTAGCAAAATGTTACAATTTCTTCAAATTAGTTATTTTTTCAGAGAAAATACTCTCAAAATGCTCTGCCTCCTTGAGGATACCGTGACGGTTGTGGGAGGTAGAATATTGCAGGAACTGCTTGTCACAAATTTAAAAATAAAATGACATCCAGGTCATAGACATATATGTATTTAAGACCAAGAAATATGTATATACAGCAACTTTAAAAAAGTATGAACACAAAAACGGAGAAAGATATGTAGCAAATATGGAGTTGGAGAACGAGAATTTCTTCAAGATGCTGTTTATTCACAGTAAATTTAAAAGATAAAAAGAAAATTTTTATGATAAAAAGTCGCCCGTAATTACTTGTTATCAAAGGTATAGCACCTTAACAGCAAGTGTGACACAACAGGTATCGCGCAACAGTACTTAAAATGGAATACATTTATACATGTAACAGATAAATTAACAATGTGTATAAATGTTTAAGATATATCAAACGTTGTTTATGCAGGTTTCAGATATATCAAACATTGTTTATGCAGGTTTCAGATATATCAAACATTGTTTATGCAGGTTTCAGATTTATCAAACATTGTTTATGCATGTTTCAGATATATCAAACATTGTTTATGCAGGTTTCAGATATATCAAACATTGTTTATGCCGGTTTCAGATATATCAAACATTGTTTATGCATGTTTCAGATATATCAAACATTGTTTATGCATGTTTCAGATATATCAAACATTGTTTATGCAGGTTTCAGATATATCAAACATTGTTTATGCATGTTTCAGATATATCAAACATTGTTTATGCAGGTTTCAGATATATCAAACATTGTTTATGCATGTTTCAGATATATCAAACATTGTTTATGCATGTTTCAGATATATCAAACATTGTTTATGCAGGTTTCAGATTTATCAAACATTGTTTATGCAGGTTTCAGATTTATCAAACATTGTTTATGCATGTTTCAGATAAATCAAACATTGTTTATGCAGGTTTCAGATATATCAAACATTGTTTATGCAGGTTTCAGATATATCAAACATTGTTTATGCTGGTTTCAGATATATCAAACATTGTTTATGCAGGTTTCAGATTCATCAAACATTGTTTATGCATGTTTCAGATAAATCAAACATTTGTTTATGCAGGTTTCAGATATATCAAACATTGTTTATGCTGGTTTCAGATATATCAAACATTGTTTATGCAGGTTTCAGATATATCAAACATTGTTTATGCTGGTTTCAGATATATCAAACATTGTTTATGCAGGTTTCATACATATCAAACATTGTTTATGCATGTTTCAGATATCAAACATTGTTTATGCATGTGCATGTTTCAGATATATCAAACATTGTTTATGCAGGTTTCAGATATATCAAACATTGTTTATGCAGGTTTCAGATATATCAAACATTGTTTATGCATGTGCATGTTTCAGATATATAAACATTGGTTATGTGTATTAGCGAAATGGGAGCAAATAAACAAGCATAACCATGACATAAATAATAACAACAACACATTCTATTTTTGTTAGTTATGAGAAGAAGAAAAAAAGTTGATAAGTATGAAAAGTAACCAGTTATAAGCGTTCCTCAACACCAGTCTTGTGGATAATTTATCATCGCTCTTTAGTATTACAGGAAATCTATAAATCATCAGTTTAAACCAACGATTGGAGAATCGATATGCTGTAAAAGTTCTGACATTTCATGAAAGTCTTTTCCTAAAATATATGCACAAATGAAGTTCCCATACACCGGCTTGGATAGGACTTATATAGGCTTGACTGGTGACAAGACCATTATTTGTTCTATATAATATATTTGTTGAAATGAAATGATATTTGTTTCCATATAACTTGTGTTTTTTGGTGTTTTTTTATGGCGTCAAAATATATATTCCCTTCTTTATGTTGTTTGGTGATTAACATATTCCGTTGTTCGCATATCTCGCAAAAAGGAATGTACGAAGACACAAGCAGAGTAACACATATAAGTATGAACTTGATATCGAGATACAGTTTATGTCGACTGATGACTTTAGATCCTGTATCATACAGCTGTTTCGTTCTTCTAGGACTCGTACGTGGTGCTGGAGGCAAACATGTGGCAACCCAGAAGGGATAATCCCAATATCAAGACATACATAATTGATATACAGGTATATTGGGTAGTGCATTAGATTTTAAAACTCGTTATGAAATCGCTTTGGTTAATTTGGATATTGGACAATTAAGAAACATAAATTATGTATAGAATATAAATTATCATCAACAAATTAATAACACTGTAAATAAATTGATGTCACCACTCACGTTTTTCAGCATTTCACCTTCTAAATCCAAGGGTTCAGTCTTCAACACCATAAATAAATGTTTATATTTTGCACTTCTAGGTTTACGCATAACAGAGTCAACGCCCGACTGAGCGCCAACTGATGGTCATAACTGGATGACTGTGACTTACCGTTACGTGTTATTGAAGTATTGATTTGAGTTATGATGAAGGTGAATCGCTAAGCAGCGTTAAATTATAATTGAAATGTTTCGACCTCGGATTGCTCCTCTGATAATCCCTAAAACACGTGTACCATATTGTCTATCGACATCTCGATTGATTATTTCTTTATTTATGGAGCCAAACAACATATAACGGCATGCGATATTTATGTGCGAAAAATGAAAGGGTATTCATCCTTTAATTCTAATACCAATTATGAAGTGTTTTTATTATGTCTATTTTACCTCTATATATCTATAATTGGGCATTCCTTTCGCCCTCCGAGGGCTGATTGATATGTTGTGGGCTAGTTTTGTCTCCTCATTTGTCTCCTTGTTATCAACACTTGAGGCCCTTTGCATCACTGAGGAGTCCTAGAAGGATAAAACAGCTGTATGATGTCCCTAACATGACTGACGAGTCCTAGAAGGATAAAACAGTTGTATAATGTCCCTTACATCGCTGACGAGTCCTAGAAGGACGATACGGTTGAATGATGTCCCTAACACCACTGACGAGTCCTAGAAGGATAGAACAGCTGTATGATGTCCCTAACATGACTGACGAATACTAGAAAGACGAAACAGCTGTATGATGTCCCTAACGTCACTGACGAGTCCTAGAAGGATGAAACAGCTGTAAGATGTCCCTAACATCACTTACGAGTCATAGAAGAATACCACAACTGTATGCTGTCCCTAGTATCACTGCGGAGTCCTGGAAGGAAAACAACTGCATTATGTCCCTTACATCACCGAGGAGTCGTAGAAGAGAAAACAACTGTTTGATGTTTCTAACATCAAGTGTAGAGTCTTGGAAGGAAGAAACAACTGTATGATGTCCTTATCATCACTTAAGAGTCGTCATAGAAGGACAAAGCAACTGTATGATGTCACTCATCACTGACGAGCCTTAGAAGGATGAAACGGCTGTATGATGTCCCTGACATCACTGAGGAGTTATAGAAGGATGAAACAGCTGTATGATGTCCCTGACATCACTGACGAGAAATAGAAGGATTAAACAGCTGTATGATGTCCCTTACATCACTGACGAGACCTAGAAGGATGAAACAGCTGTATGATGTCCCTTACATCACTGACGAGACCTAGAAGGATGAAACAGCTGTATGATGTCCCTAACATCACTGACGAGACCTAGAAGGATGAAACAGCTGTATGATGTCCCTAGTATCACTGAGGAGTCCTAGAAGGATGAAACAGGTGTATGATGTCCCTAACATCACTGACGAGTCCTAGAAGAATAAAACAGCTGTATGATGTCCCTAGTATCACTGAGGAGTCGAAGAAGAGAAAACAACTGTTTGATGTTTCTAACATCACTGTCTAGTCTTGGAAGGACGGAACAGCTGTATAATGTCACTAACATCACTGACGAGTCTTGGAAGGATGAAACAGCTGTATGATGTCCCTTACATAACTGACGAGTCCTAGAAGGATGCAAACAGCTGTATTGTGTCCCTTACATCACTGAGGATTCCTAAGAGTAAACAACTGTTTGTTGTCTCTAAAATCACTGACGAGCCTTAGAAAGACGAAGGAAGTGTGTGGTGTCTCTGCCAACACTGAGGACTTATAGAAGACAAAACAGCTGTATGATGTCACTGACATCACTGACGAATTCTAGAAGGATGAAATAGCTGTATGATGTCACTGAAAGTTTCTTTTTCGCTTTTCCGGTAGAGCATTCGTCCAGTAAGCTAGGGTTCCTTGGTTCGATTCTCATCGGAGTCTTTAGATATATTAACCTTAGTTTTTATTGTACAACTACTAGCTAATACATGCATTGTACTTTTCATTTCAGTGATGATTGATACCATACAATAATTATCAATATTATTGTCGCTGCCGAATTGGCAGTGTATTTGTGAGGTCTTACTGTATCACAAGGGAAAAAAACAAAGACGTGATTCCTTTGTTATGTATCTTGGTAAAAGAATTTCTCCTCCTAATAACAAAAAATGTACATGTGGCAACTACTCATTATTTAAAATAAAAATCTTAATCACTAAAATTAAAATATCTGCTGTTATATGAAGCTACAAGAACTTGTGGTTTGACAATCGCCAAAATAAAACGCCCAGCAGTTTAAGTCTTGAAATTCGACGTTAAACGCTAGTTATTACACTCACCAAAATAACCGCTATGCAGAAAAATGATTAAAACGTCAAAAAAGAAAAATTACAAAAAAAAGGGAAAGGAAAATAGCAAGCGTAATCTCACCTTCAAGCAACATACTGCTGTGGATTCTGTTTTTTCTGCTGTGAACTGTTTCCTGTTTGATTTGATTCTGAATCTGAACCCGAGGGATGATTAGCTTATAGGGCTATGTGTTCGCAAAAAACAGAGGTCAGCTTGCTAATGACTAGTCGTTACTTCAGCATTGTGTGTAATTAACACAGGTGATTTGAGTAAGTGGAAGGATGCCATTTCAGGTTAATTTGCCGTGAGAGGATAACGAGTTATCTGTCGGCTCTAGTGTTACAAAAACTACTTGAGATAGCCGAAGAGTCCTTGTTGCCGGAAACCACGGACATAAGAAGGAAGCTGGTTCTCTATAATGTATAGTTTCCTCACGTTTGACATGATTTTACTTACTAGAATAATTCGACATCAGCTTTGTCATCTTTATATGCAAGTTTCCCGTCATTATAGGATATTTTTGTCAATGAAACTTTAAATTGAATTACCGCCTTAGTTATGTTATTGTGAAACCTATTTACCAATTGTATGCCAATACTTTTCCACTTTGATGATATTACATTTATTTAATGACATTCTTATCAAATGCATTTATGAATATCGGACAATGCTTGATGCCATTTTATTTATTGGCCTCCGGCAACAGAGCTTGCTTCCAATCCTCTGATAGCTTGGGATGGATTAGAGAGATGTGGAGTCTGTGTAGACTTGACATTTATCCCCTATGGTGATTCACGAGGATGATCAAAATATTTATTTACATGAATATCGATTTACTACCAATAACAACTTCCTAGCGACAAAAATAAATTCAAGTACTATTTACCGAGAGAAAAGATTTTCCTGTATTGAATTGCTGGTAAAACTGTCAGTTTTGCGGTTAGATTAAGACAGATTAAGTTGAATATACTTGTTTATATTTCTGTTATCAATGATTGAAATTTGAAGACAACAGTATTGATGTGTTATGTCGGAAGTTCAGCATTCCATTGATTATAGCATCATATTTTGTTTGGTAGGACAGAATTCTGTCAGATCCTCTTAATGGCGCAGTACGAAGCTGTGAAGTGATATGTACAAATCACCTGGTGGTGAAAAGGTTTTGAATAGCATTGCTTACATCTCTATTGGATTCACGTTGAATATTATATCATTTTCCAAAACAAAACAACTACAGCACGTGAATATATATTACACATGTACCTGTCATCGTTTATTTATATTTTGTAGTCTAGTGCCAGGAGAGGATTTGTTTTAGCTCGAATATTGTTTTTCAATTTTGATGAATGTAACGATTAAAAAACTATGTAAGCGAAGAGTTAGATTTATATGCAGAGACATACATATGCAATGGTATACTTATTATTTGATAGACAACAGAATTGTACGTGGCATTTAACAGATTATGTTGAAACTCTTTAATAGTAGTTCCATGTACAATATCACTATCATGATATCATAAAATTCATGACGTCATGCTATTGTTTTGAATTTTCCATCATCTTCTTGTTGTTCCCCTGATAATTTTGATAACAGTAAATGACGAATGATAGAGAGCGGTTTACACGAGTGTATTTGATGAATATTCATGAATATTTACATTTGGTGTGGCAATGCCCTTATATATTACTAGTAAATCCCTACCAAAAGCAGCTTCATCTATGAGAGTATAACTGAAGTTGCCCTGACGGTAGAAAGCGGGAAATTTGAATTTTGGAAGATTTTTTTCATATTTTTTTATTTTTGCGATTCATTAATAGAACGTAAATATAAGCGATAAACTACCTAGATGCGGCAGACCTACTGGTATAACTGCCACATGTGTCACAGACAAACAATCATGGTGCGCTAGCGCGCACCATTCAGTTTGTCTGTGACACATGTGGCAGTTATACCAGTAGGTCTGCCGCATCTAGGCAGTTTATTGCTTAAATATCTGTATTGCCATACGATTGTAAGTTAATAATGATCGGTAGTAACCTGGAGGGAAGTCAGGGAAATAAAAAAAGGTCTGAACAAGTGTTGAGTTATAGGGATAGGCAGGTAGCCAGATACCCTCAACTGTTATTAGTTACGTATTTTTCGATAATGGAACATTGTTAAAGCGGATGAAATGCGGATTTACATTCTGATTCAATGACACTATCTATAAGAACTTAAAAGCGGTTTTAACTTCAATTACTAATGCTCAGTCGTTAAGTTTAACACGCGGGTCTAATGTAGCACTGTTATAGACAAACGTGATTTTATCACCAAGTTTGTCACAAAACAAGCCCTAACCTGTCAGTGAACTGTTATTTAGTAACCTTATTATGCTTTTGGATGTTGGCAAACTTTTGTCATTCATATTGACTATTAACGCCAACTCGAACCAGAAAAAGTGGTAATTACGCGTGAAATGTTACGTTTTGTCATTTTTACAAATGTTTACGCGGTGACCTCAGACTAAAGTTATTTGACATAAAAAATCAATCAAAATTTAGTCCAGATGGGAAGTGTTTAGCACAAGAATATATAGGAACGTATCTGTTTGTCCAGTATTTGATATACTGTTTGATATCGCGATGAAAATGTTGTAGTTTTTTGGGTTTTTGTTTATTTATTTTTTTTTTTTTTGCTTTTTTAAATGTTTCTGTTTTGGGTTTTTTCCCATATTAAATGAAATTACTAAGCCATACAACTGAAGATAACAGCAAACATTTTAGATTCCTTTCGTCAATCCTGAAATGAAATTAAAGCTCAGGGGAAGTCGTTTCGATGGTAATTATACCAAATAATCCTGGGGAAAGACACCAGCATCAGTATCTAATTATTAATTATTAAGTATTTTACCAGAGTGATCTCCCGTTTTCAACAAAATGACTTTTTCTGAGATAAAAATAATTTTGATCGTATTAAGATAATATTTCACCCCCTTGTAGGTGAGACGGAAAATTCAACCCGAAGGGGAGGATTCTTAAGTTGCAAAACATTAGGTTCTCTATGTACCACCTAGTTAATTAAAAAAAAAGTGTGATAATTTGCTGAATATAACATAATTAAGTATTAAGCATTTAATCAGGTGCCTTTCAGTACGAAAAAATAATAATAAATAAAACAGATAATTTGAAATAATATAGGGTAAGGAGTAGATTGCGTTGCCAAAAATGTTTGCAATGATTCGAAGCCACGTAAACAATTCTGGTACAACATATTTTCTTTGAAGACGCTTTCTCTTCATGAACATTTGGTCTTGGTTCTTTTTGTACTTTCACACTGGTCTGTTTTTTGTTCGTATTTTGCTCTTTATTTTATCAATTTAAATTACATGTAGGTAATCTCGATATGTTTTCACACCGATTACTATGCTTAACATTGAAAATAACCTGTCGAATACAGCCTAATTGGACGCGCTGATGTTGTATGTATCTGATCATAGTTTCAAATTGACACGGAAGGGCAAAGAGCTTTAAGAAAATAAATCTGGGGTGGGATATATGACCGCGAATCTGCTGGAGAATAAGTCGGTGACTTTCGTGTTTTCTCTCCATAACGGAGCACGAAGATTCCCAAATATTAAGCCGTCATTAGTACGCCTGAACCAGCACTTAAACTTAATTTACTTACTTTGTATCTATAAGGTGTTAACGATTTTTCTCCCGAAATCCATCGTCACATAATCTTTGAACACTCCTAAACTAAAACTGTTGGCAACGCCTGACTGACACATTAACTATTTTCAGAAGAGGGCCGCGAACATGTTTCGATTTAAGCTTTGAAATGGTCCCTTACCATTCCTTTCAGACATGTATTCTAAGAAAAGCGGCCCAAAGCCAGACACAAAATAGATTTGTTTGATTTTCGTACAAACATATATTATTTAGAATGGTTGACAACGGTATGTACTTTCATCGTCCTGTAATTCTTAAGGATCATGTTTAATTAGCTTAAAGCCTGGGGTCGCTGACTACTAGAATATTTGTTATTAGAAGCTGCATCATTCTGCAATTGTTGCGATTTACTTGAATGCATTAATTTGAAGCGCTTCTTTTCTTGGAAAATGACAGACACAAAAACTGATTTTTGACAAATAGATAATAATATCAAGTTTTATGAAAATAATTTCTTAAAGTCATGGATACACAAGGAAGTCGGACATTCCATCAAACAATTCTCAGGTGACCTACTTACTTTATAAAAATGTCGGTAACTGAACCTCCGGCCCTATATTAAGATATTCCTTTAGAACCACTTTGGATGTCCTTCGTTTTAAATTTGCAGTTTTTGGCTTCTATCATCACTGTATAGTGTAAAGAGAATAGGCAGATGTATGATCCGGATTACACCTAGATTTGTATGACGGTGTCGACTATAAAGCTTGGAATGCTTACTCTCCATGAACACCTGGTCTTTTGCTTTTTGTACAAGCAATATATTATGACCTGGTTTGATCGATTTTGAGTGGTCAAGTTGTCCCGACACTTTGTCACTAGCCCTCCACCTCTGGGTTGCGAGTTCGAAACCTACGTGGGGCAGTTGTCAGGTACTGACCGTAAGCCGGTGGTTTTTTCTCCGGGTACTCCGGCTTTCCTCCACCTCCAAAACCTGGCACGTCCTTAAATGACCCTGGCTGTATATAGGACGTTAATCAAAAACAAACAAACAAACAATTTTGAGTAAACAGTATAGTACTAAGTATGTAATCACTGTTGTTTTTTTATTGTTGATTCGGCTTACACTATTTTCGTATATATGTGATTTGTGTGTCTTTTGCATGATCATTTCGGTCACTGCGACAAGGCGATTTCCCGATTTCTTTTCAAAAGTGCAAACATATCAATTGTCTTTTGACCTATCAAATCTGTCTTTACAGTAATTACTTTGACCGAGACACGTGGTGCTGTATCGCCGGAACACACGAGGGAAGAGCTAGCTGACACTTTGAGATACTCTTATGTGACACACCGTCAAATAAATGATTCTGTTATGATGCGTAAAACTAGACACCATTAATCAGCAACGTCAATTCCGTTACGTCATTTCCGGTTAGACAGCTTTGTCAGTATGCAGTCATAAATCTTCGTTATATGTTTAATGACATAATACAATAAATCAATTTAACTAATTACTGTTTATCGTTATTGCCTGACAGAATAACATATGAAGAAATGAATATCATTTGTAAATAAGTAAACAAATTAGTTTGCTTACATGATTATGGCTGAAATGAATGCAATTGACCTGCGTATTGGATTTCAAACAATAAAGAAAAAAATGAATTTACATGACAATATCTGTAAATGAAAAACACAATGTAGTGTTTAAATGCATTGTATTAGTTCAACTGATGATATAGACCTGAGCGAAAAACACGAAAAAAATGTTTGTCTGATTTAAATGAAGCTTCGGGGAATTATGTGTAGAATTTAAATTGCTGGAATAACTGGGGAAGATATGTATGTCCGTGGTAACTGGTAAAAACGGCTCAAACCTGACAATGTATATTTAATTTTGAAATGGATTTTACTATCTGGGTACTGACGCCATATATCACTGATACAGAGTATAAAATGGACAATATTACATTCTGTATATGAGTAGTGACGTCATATATTCTGTATATGAGTAGTGACGTCATATATAACTGATACATAGTAAAATGGCCAATTCTACATTCTGTATATGAGTAGGACGTCATATATCACTGATACATAGTAAAATGGACAATACTACATTCTGTATATGAGTAGGACGTCATATATCACCGATAGAGATTAAAATGGCCAATTCTACATTCTGTATATGAGTACTGACGTCATATATCACCGATAGAGATTAAAATGGCCAATTCTACATTCTGTATATGAGTATTGACGTCATATATCACCGATAGAGATTAAAATGGCCAATTCTACATTCTGTATATGAGTATTGATGTCATATATCAACGATAGAGATTAAAATGGCCAATTCTACATTCTGTATATGAGTATTGATGTCATATATCACCGATAGAGATTAAAATGGCCAATTCTACATTCTGTATATGAGTATTGATGTCATATATCACCGATAGAGATTAAAATGACCAATTCTACATTCTCTATATGAGTACTGACGTCATATATCACTGATACAGTGTATAAAATGGACAATACTACATTCTGTATATGAGTACTGACGTCATATATCACTGATACAGTGTATAAAATGGACAATACTACATTCTGTATATGAGTACTGACGTCATATATCACTGATACAGAGTATAAAATGGACAATACTACATTCTGTATATTAGTACTGACGTCATATATCACTGATACAGAGTATAAAATGGACAATACTACATTCTGTATATTAGTACTGACGCCATATATCACTGATACAGAGTATAAAATGGACAATACTACATTCTGTATATTAGTACTGACGCCATATATCACTGATACAGAGTATAAAATGGACAATACTACATTCTGTATATTAGTACTGACGCCATATATCACTGATACAGAGTATAAAATGGACAATACTACATTCTGTATATTAGTACTGACGCCATATATCACTGATACAGAGTATAAAATGGACAATACTACATTCTGTATATTAGTACTGACGCCATATATCACTGATACAGAGTATGAAATGGACAATACTACATTCTGTATATGACTATTGACGTCATATATCACTGATACAGAGTATAAAATGGACAATACTACATTCTGTATATAAGTACTGACGCCATATATCACTGATACAGAGTATAAAATGGACAATACTACATTCTGTATATGAGTACTGACGCCATATATCACTGATACAGAGTATAAAATGGCCAATGCTACATTCTGTATATTAGTACTGACGTCATATATCACTGATACAGAGTATAAAATGGACAATACTACATTCTGTATATGAGTACTGACATCATATATCACTGATACAGAGTATAAAATGGACAATACTACATTCTGTATATAAGTACTGACGCCATATATCACTGATACATAGTATAAAATGGACAATACTACATTCTGTATATGAGTACTGACATCATATATCACCGATAGAGATTAAAATGGCCAATTCTACATTCCGTATATTAGTACTGACGCCATATATCACTGATACAGAGTATAAAATGGACAATACTACATTCTGTATATGAGTAGTGACGTCATATATCACTGATACAGAGTATAAAATGGACAATACTACATTCTGTATATTAGTACTGACGCCATATATCACTGATACAGAGTATAAAATGGACAATACTACATTCTGTATATTAGTACTGACGTCATATATCACTGATACATAGTATAAAATGGACAATACTACATTCTGTATATTAGTACTGACGCCATATATCACTGATACAGAGTATAAAATGGCCAATACTACATTCTGTATATTAGTACTGACGCCATATATCACTGATACAGAGTATAAAATGGACAATACTACATTCTGTATATTAGTACTGACGTCATATATCACTGATACAGAGTATAAAATGGCCAATACTACATTCTGTATATTAGTACTGACGTCATATATCACTGATACAGAGTATAAAATGGACAATACTACATTCTGTATATTAGTACTGACGTCATATATCACTGATACAGAGTATAAAATGGCCAATACTACATTCTGTATATGAGTACTGACGTCATATATCACTGATACAGAGTATAAAATGGACAATACTACATTCTGTATATGAGTACTGACGTCATATATCACTGATACAGAGTATAAAATGGACAATACTACATTCTGTATATTAGTACTGACGTCATATATCACTGATACAGAGTATAAAATGGCCAATACTACATTCTGTATATTAGTACTGACGTCATATATCACTGATACAGAGTATAAAATGGACAATACTACATTCTGTATATTAGTACTGACGTCATATATCACTGATACAGAGTATAAAATGGACAATACTACATTCTGTATATGAGTACTGACGCCATATATCACCGATAGAGATTAAAATGGACAATACTACATTCTGTATATTAGTACTGACGTCATATATCACTGATACAGAGTATAAAATGGCCAATACTACATTCTTTATATGAGTACTGACGTCATATATCACTGATACAGAGTATAAAATGGACAATACTACATTCTGTATATGAGTACTGACGTCATATATCACTGATACAGAGTATAAAATGGCCAATTCTACTTTCTGTATATGAGTACTGACGTCATATATCACTGATACAGAGTATAAAATGGACAATACTACATTCTGTATATGAGTAGTGACGTCATATATCACTGATACAGAGTATAAAATGGACAATACTACATTCTGTATATTAGTACTGACGTCATATATCACTGATACAGAGTATAAAATGGACAATACTACATTCTGTATATTAGTAGTGACGCCATATATCACCGATAGAGATTAAAATGGACAATACTACATTCTGTATATTAGTACTGACGTCATATATCACTGATACAGAGTATAAAATGGCCAATTCTACTTTCTGTATATGAGTACTGACGTCATATATCACTGATACAGAGTATAAAATGGACAATACTACATTCTGTATATGAGTACTGACGCCATATATAACTGATACAGAGTATAAAATGGACAATACTACATTCTGTATATTAGTACTGACGTCATATATCACTGATACAGAGTATAAAATGGACAATACTACATTCTGTATATGAGTACTGACGCCATATATCACTGATACAGAGTATAAAATGGACAATACTACTTTCTGTATATGAGTACTGACGTCATATATCACTGATACAGAGTATAAAATGGACAATACTACATTCTGTATATGAGTAGTGACGTCATATATCACTGATACAGAGTATAAAATGGACAATACTACATTCTGTATATTAGTACTGACGTCATATATCACTGATACAGAGTATAAAATGGACAATACTACATTCTGTATATGAGTAGTGACGTCATATATCACTGATACAGAGTATAAAATGGACAATACTACATTCTGTATATGAGTAGTGACGTCATATATCACTGATACAGAGTATAAAATGGACAATACTACATTCTGTATATTAGTACTGACGCCATATATCACTGATACAGTGTATAAAATGGACAATACTACATTCTGTATATGAGTAGTGACGTCATATATCACTGATACAGAGTATAAAATGGACAATACTACATTCTGTATATGAGTAGTGACGTCATATATCACTATTAAGAATGTAAATGTATTGATTCGGTCATTTACTTAGCAAGTAGCATTAATTGTTATCAATTAAAAGCGTCAATCCAATCAACTTCTCACCCACTTTAAAATATGCCTTCCGAGTGAAATATGTTGATTAATTGGTATCTATTGATTTTTTTTAATTGACGATATTAATGATCTTTTGTCTTAGTTCCTGTGATCACTCAACCCAGCCCTTCCCTGTTTTAGCTTTAATGTATACTACAGTAAATAAACGAACTGTCAATGTCCTGTTGTCATTGATTTCATCTTTTTCGTGAAACAATGAAGCTATTCGTCGGGATCCATATACAAATTGTCGGTGAAATGTTCAAGGGTGCCAATTTACGTCATCAGCAAATATCTATTTGGCGTGGAAGCGGCCATTTTGTATCACCTTGTACGTGTAAATATAATGTTAATCACGCGGTATAGATGGCCCTCACGGAACCCAGACAAACATGGTAAGGCTATATATTAATTAATATCTTTCACACACCACCTGGCTTGTCTTAAACCTCGTGTATGTCACAAGCCATAGTCGACAAGTGTTTGCTTTGCGGCTTTGAAGTGTTCCTCTGATCATAAACATACGCCGTCACACCGTTCAATAGATAGATTTGTGTGACTTTTAAAACTGAATAATTAATATGATTATCTGATAAGTTAGGCGATCGTTTAACCATTTATTTAGTGTGAGAGTAAGGAATTCGAATCCTGTCGAATCGAACTAAAGACAAATTAAATATTATGCGGTCACATGAAAGACAAAAATATACAGGCACAATCTCATTTTTCAGCTCATGTTGTATTTCTTCAACCTTCACATATTTGCCTTATAAGTCAAGTCTGTGCTACGATATAATCATTACTTGTATGCAATGTCAGCACAAACGCTATGCAAACCTATTGTTTAATCAGAGCCTATTGAAATGACAAGGTTAACGGTTTTTATGGTGGCAGGCGTACTGATGGGGAATATAATATAAACTGCAGAGACTAAATCTTGTGATCCGAAGATAAATATTTGATGTTTTTTAGTTCTACTCGATGGATATTTGTAATATGTGTACAGTTCGAATCCATGTATGTAAATACATTGCGATCCAGGTATTCATTTCATCCGATAGACGACTTGTCACTATGATCATGTCAGGATATCGGGTTGACTATGACTGCGTCATTCAAACGTTCTTTTTGACGTGGATGTGGCGCAGTGGTATAAGCTGCGGGTATTTCTGGCTAGGCGATTGGGTGCCGTAGATCGTGAGTTCGAGTCCCGATCAGGGCACAAGTCATAAAGTTGTCTTCCTTCGTCATATATGTTATATATGATCGCACAACGTTCCAAAACATCGCGCGCACACCGTGCAGACATCGTGCGCACATCGTGCGCACAAATGTGCGATGTGCGATACAAACCGCACAGCTAACGATAGGGTTATAAATATTACGGAATAACTAGTTATACAAAAAGATATACGAAAAAATTAAAATGATGATTTAAGATGGTCGCTTTTATATATACGTGCTGCATAACAATTGTTTTCATTCATGGAACATCTATGACCTGTTAATGTTTGCCATTAAGTACCGTCATTTTGTCTCGCAAGTATTCGTGATGTTTTCGACGGCCTGGTGATACATCTACATGTACATGTACCAGAATGGTAGACGGACATCACTACGATTATTTATCTTACTTAATACATAATTTTTTTTATCTGTTTTATCTGTTGATTAGTTCTACATGTATTAAATAGCCTGTATATAATCTCGCTGAATCCACATTTCTTCGACTCGCCAAGGCCTAGTGGTGTCCTCGACGACATCCGCGTAAATTATATAAAGTTCTTTAATAATCATGTAGATAACTTATTTAACTATACATCGGTGTTTAGTTTCATTCCTAAGAATTATTGCATATATTTCACCAAAAATATGGTAATTAGCTGCCTTGTAAAATGTTAATCGTTGTATATCCTTTACAATCGTTCCACACGTTTGAATAATTAGGTGACGCGTTCCTCATTTTATATCGACCACGATACATATCGCACATGTACCGTTCCAATCGCCCATCGTGCGCACATTTCCCTGCACGATCCGTATCGCACATCGTGCGTGCGCACATCGCACAGCGTGGAACGTTGTGCGATCACATAACTGTATATAAAGGCAATTCAATGGCCTCTTCATTTGCACGTGGGAAAAACACACGCTTTGATTTTTGGATAACTGTTCAATCGGAAAATAGTATTGAATTTTGTAAGCTATAACTCGACTGTCTTTGGTTTTTGGATTTTAAATGTCGGAAGCTATAAAGAATAAATATAAATATCACCGGTTGCGGCAACTGTATTTTTAACGTAAGCGGGTCGAGGAAAATTGGGGAAAATCTTCACTGTTCACATAATTCCCGGTTTAGAGGAGGGGGAGGATACCGAAGCCTCAAACTCCACTCTAGAGCGGTATAATTGTCTCTAATTATTACGGTTTTGCAATTTTGTGTAATTATAACGCGATTGCCTGCTAATAAGCCCATACAAATGGGTACAGATGGCCGTAGGAAGCAGATAGTTGTTGCTCGACTGTAAAAGATCTAGAGTTAATTATCTACTTGATGCCTGACACTGCAGTGACCCTTTCTCTTTCGAGAACGGTGCTCCCTTCCTTCGCGACTAATTAGGTCAAAATAGAAACGAAACGGTGAAATGCGCCAGGGTAAGTAGATAATATTGATATATATGTTACAGATATATACACATATAATATTACTAACATACAAATTGAGGCGAGCAGATAGTCCAGAAATTGAAAAATATGAACGGATTTTTTATGTAAAGGATATAAATAAAAATTATATGCTGAATCCCACAGGGGTCAGTTTTAGGACCTCTTGTTTTAATCTACAAAAAAATCTATACTAATTTTATACCTCATAAACCAAATTCTCATTTTCACAGAAATTCGATTCCGATAGTCAATTCTCATAAAAATAAGGGTAATATTACTTTTTCCTTATGGGTGCGAAACAGGACTTCTGATCCCGTATTTAAATAATATTTACTGTTGATACTTGCTCGGCCGTCATTAGCTGCTTGAAACAAACATCTTTTCGACCTGGACATGACGTAAACAACGATGACGGTAGTCGAAACCTTACATATACATAGGTTTCCAAATCAGCCAAATAAAATGTTGAGTATATTTTAGAAGACTCAGCAAAGAAACTTTAAAACTCTGGTGACACTGCTGGACAGATTAAACTAAACACAGTTTTCCTTTTTAAAAACTGTAAAATATACTTTTCAAATAAAAAAAAACAACAACTACATTGTTAGTATAAATGAGTGACATTCAACAACATGTTGGAAGGAAAAATGGGTTATTTACGTAAATAAAGAACCAGAATATCGTGTGTTTCCACATTAGTTATTCTAATATCACTATCACAACATTATTCAGGAAGTTTAGTATCAAATATAGATGAACTTGGCCAATAAATACATGAATGTATTATGCATTCAATACATATGTACATATGTATGATTTAAGAGTAAATTATATGTAATTTATATTGGAACTGTTCAGTAATTAATTTCGATTATTTTATTTGAATAAAATGTGTCACCAAAACCACTTCCACTTTAAGCACTTTCATTTTGGTCAATGAAAAGTAACACATGTATCTCTTGACAAACATGGTGATCTCGGACATCCTTTTCGGTTAATAATTGTCTTGGGTTGATAAAACCATGTGACGACCTCATCGAAATAAGCAGTATGAATAAACCCCCAAGACATGTCAAACGTATTTTAAGTAATAAAAAGAGAAAATATTGTAATAGGGTGGGTCCGCCCGGACCGACAGGTTCCGGGCCAACATCGGCGAGACAAAACCAAGTGATCGTATAGAGTTTAAATTACCAAATCTACCGATACTGGCCAGCGGACATGTCCGGCGAACCACCCCTGCTGTTACAGTCAGCTTCAATCCTAACCCAAGTCCCTCGGATGTGGAGGAGTTTACAAGTCACAAACCAATCAACACTTTGTATAACGTTATCTAAGATTTATTTAAGTAAACATATTAAAAGATACAGGCAAAGTATGTACATATGTAGAGTAGACAGATAGTACTGTAAATGGTTAGAAATCATTGCCCCAGTAGCCTCCCACGTGGTAACAAATGAGCCTAATCTAGAGCACTAATAAACCCAGCCAACAACGCCCTACCATTATCCCCCGGCTAGCCCTTAACGTGACCTACACCCTATCGTCCCCTAATGTAGGTGTGCTGTTGTCAGCACATGTGTGGCACTGCTGTTCAGCACCTTGTGGCAACGTTGTCGAAGCCTGGTTTGTGGAGAGGGTATCCTCTCCTGAGGTGTTGGCCGGTTGTCCGGCCATGCAAGTCCCCGATTATCACTGTGCAGCCCCTTTATACCCCAGCCCCCTGGTCCTACATGCAACCTGCATCCCTGCATCGCATACCCATTCTGATTGGACAAATCTATGGCATATGCGTAGTAAGGTCGGAACCTCTTCCGGCAACTCACCAAGATCCGGTCGTCTCCAAAGTAAACACCCCTTTAAACTTAGACAGCACCGGTGATAGCGACTAATACACAACCGGAAGTATATGCGGAATGTATAGCCCTACCGTACCGTTTGGTTGCAATTAAAGGATAGTACTATTAAAGGGACTCACAGTGATAACGGTATAACAACTGATACTGATAAGTCATAGAAAGGCTATAGTGACCTGTTCTCCCACAATATCATTGGTGACGTTCGACCTTTTATAGAATATGCTTGCGACAGGTTTGAGATAAATGTAACGAAAGTCGTATAGAAGCCATTTAAAACATTCAGGATGAAGCCACTGGAAACCGGATTAACCGAAGACAGCCCACATGGTCGGGCAGGTGACCCCGACCACATACCGTTTCCATGTTCTAGGTTGCCTAGATGGAAGGCGAGAGCGTTACTACTGAGCTAACAATTCAAGATTTATCATCTTAAATCACATCAGTTACTTTAATGACGTTCATGTATCTAGTCGTACATAAACTCAATCTAACATTTTTGGGTCTTCAAACAAGCACGGAAATCACCGGACATTTCCGAAGTGTTCCGATTGGATATCTGTGAATGTAATTCAGATGTCCGACATTAATTAATAACCGCAAAACATTTACATTTGGCATCCCTTTACTGTCTACAGGTTTTAACGAAATATGATGAGGCTACGAAAATAACTTATTGGCAAATCCGAATATTGATTGAAAGTGCTAGATAATGTAGATACAGATCCAAAAGTACAGACAAATTACGTAAACTCCACCTCGCACACTTTGCAGGTGGTGGCGTAACGGAAGTCATTACGACATTATAACGAGATGACTCGGATAGACTTTCGTCTTTTCCGGAATCTTCACAACATGAAGTACCGATTCATTTGGATACAAATGGGCGCATATATACCTACATGTACATGTATATACAAACTGTGTAGTTGTATAGAATCAATACTTGAAATGTCTTTTAGAATTTGTCTTCAAAGTTTCATATGGACAACAAGATATTGCTGCTTTGATGTAACGGTTATGTTCAACGAGCCCAAAAACAGTCCAAAATTCATAAGCAATATTTCACGTGAACAATTCACATTTTCTGTGTATCATTAGCAGTAACACCATATCGCTTGACGCATTTCTGATCAATATCACTTTTTAACGAAGCTAATATTCTCTAAATTTCTAATTTAACAAATTCAAAATTAAATTCAAGACAGCTTATCAATTACGGCAACAAAAATAAATAAATTATGATCTGTTAGATAACAGGATGAAGCAATTACAAAGAACACAATGGAATAAAACAAAAGATCACAAGTTATCATATCCTTTGTCAAAAAATCATAAATGGAAAATAATATAATTTTGTTTTGTTATCAACCTCAGAGATAGGCCTTATTCTGCGTTCGCCATCAGCTATGTGTAAGGGTGCCTGTACGTGTTTTGAATAAATGTAGGCATTGTCATCGATGCTTTTCAAATATAACAAAGGTCATTTTAGCTAATATTTATTCCAATTTCTCCGCTAGGGATCGAACCTTGGGCCGCTTACTTACTAGTCTGACACTCTGCTGATTCCCATTGCAATATAAAACGTCTTGGTTTTATTTTGTATTATTTGACATATTACCAGTTATAGCCAGTTTTTAGGATGCTGCGGTAGATTCGTGTCGGTCTCCGTGTAATATCGCAAAACTGACACCGCCTTTATAGTGCTATCTTACTGAAGTATACTGCCAAAAACACCAAGTAGGACAAGCCATTCTGTCACATTAGTAGTCCCCCTCCAAATTAACAGGAGCAGAAACTACCTAGTTTAGTGACTGTGGTATGTCTCGATCCGGGGACCCAACCCAAAGCCTTCATCACAAGGGCGAACGCTCAACCTAAAGGCCAAAAGTGAGCCAGTGTCAAGGTAAAGATATCAAGAAAAAGACCTAGACATTATCACATTAGCTGCCTCAGCTTCGTTATACTGCCATCGTGTGCTCAGCTCAATATTGGACAAATAATAGAGGGATGAATAAAAATGTAAGAAAAAGGAAAAGGAAGTCTTGGATTATGCTGTCAATTAAGAACTGAAATGAAGACTGTTCCAAAGAGCATGCATAGCAAATAGTTGCCCTTTGCAAATGATATTTGTTTCCTATGTTTAAAAGGGTTCGCGGCTTCACAAAAATCAACCAGTACGTCAATGACAGATGTTATTAAGTCTCGTAATACTTCTAACTCCAAATTGAAAAAAAAAAAAAAATAGTCTGGTCTCAGTTACCCATTTCCTGTAATATATGATAATATATACCATACCCCCTTAAGTCATATGACAATATGAACATCGTGTGTTTTAGTTTAATACAATCATCCCTGTATCTCTCCTGGTTTCGCGGAGATTTATGTACATCCGGTGGGATTTTTTAATCAGATTCTCGACATGTGTTACGAAATATACTTTAAACACATGTGATTAGACGCCTTAGAAATGTTGTGTCTACCGATGTGGAACAAATATATGTTTTCCCCTGTCTGTCCAATCCCTGTATAGACGCTGACTTTATACACCATGCATGTCTCCGTGGAAAGATCACAGAGGATCCGGAAAACGACAATATTGACTTTGTAGGAGTGAGTGTAACCTTTTAAGGTGTCCATAGCTGTCAACGAACATAAATTGTCTGGATCAGGAATAAGAATATATGTTATTCTTAAATGTATAGATAACCAAACCAGGCTTCATCAAACTGGGATTTCTGAGCAGTACAGATCACCCCGATAATCTTGGGATCGATCGGCACGATTTCCGATTAACACGTCACCTGGTAACTGATAAATGCGACAATCGATATCCCTGGTGCCCGATCAATGATTTAACATAACGATAAGGAATTCGTTAATTGAGAAACTTGATAACAATCATCAGTGATAAATAACTACACTACTAGTATTAACTCGACAATCTTAACTCCCAGTAATTTCGTCATTTTACAATGGTATATTCAATAACTACTTGTCGCGATCATCGCGATTCCCCCCAATATCGTTAACTGACAATTGGTTGTTCGACAAAAGTGATACTCTATGTGGCCAAATAAAGTCAGATTCGATACTCACGGTTTTCCATGTTACACACAACACTAGTCAGAAATAATGACAACTGTACTTTATAGGTCGATGTAAACCTCACGTGAAGATCAGAGGAACGTGGTTCGAAGCCGGTTTGTGTTTCTATAGGCCAGCTGAGAAACGGCCCCGTCTGTGCTGTCGTGGTTTTATCATTGAAAATGACACCTTACCATAATTACTCTGATGGCATGGGGCGGCCCCCGTATGTTTTTCAGTGAGGTAGTCACCAACTACTACAACGAAGCACCGCCTACAATGACCCTGGCTGTTCATGTGGAGACAAACTCAGCAACAAACAAGCAATATGAAATAGAAAATTCCGTAGCTTCGCTGCCCCTATAAAACCGTACCTTGATTAATGACGGCAGCGGTTGAAACAGAGTAAAGTTCATAGGCTGCCCCATAAAGTCTTTTGATCAGTAGCAAGCCACTTAACCTCCGAATCAGTTTTCTGTTAACCCTCTTTGCAACGACAACAAAAAATAAAGAACTGCTTCCCATGCAGATTGAAGACAGTGGTTGTTTGACTAACCTTGGACAGGAATTCCCCAACGAACGGTCTCGTCTCGTACATTTACTGTACCTAATAAATTGTTATGAGGAATGCTATGTGGTCTTCTCATTCCTAACTCACTTTTCGTCTCTCCATACAAATTTCATACGCGAATAATGTGGTTATTATCCCTGTCCCTTAACCGAGACGAAGTCTGTATTATAAACACAAGGTTCAGTTTTTAATCTGTCGGTAAGGGCCTGCTCACTTATGGTGACTCATTAGGGCCACGTATCAAATCTTGCATTCTCGCTCTCTCGACCTTAGGTTGAAAACGCAAGAATGCGAAAGCGCGACGGCGAGGGAGCGAAATCGCGACGGTCAGAGTGCGAGCTTTTTCTCGCGTTTTCGCATTCTCGCCGTCGACTTTTCGCATTCACGCGTTTTCGCTCTTTCGCTCTTTTGCATTTTCGCGTTTTCGCATTCTCGCGTTTTTGACTTAGCGCGAGATTTTATATTTTTTCCTAACGAGCCACCATACTCACTCGTAGGTACATGGCAATATGTGGCCGAATAGGGCGCCATCTACCGCGTCTAGGCTTGGAATTACACTGTAACAGCACTATAAAAACGTCACTGAGTAACCCCATCATCCTGGATATCGTTTTTATGTGACCTTGACTGTTGCAAGAACGTGAAACACTATCAAACGGGATCATTTTCAAACTTTTAAAATCAATTTTCGAAATTAGAGCATTTGCCTGCATGAAGTGCTTTCAAGAATACAATTCAATTTACCACTCTCTTTCTGAAGACATAACACTCCGCCTGTCACGACAAATTCTGATATTTTACCCTTTTTAATTAACACAAATTCTAAGCTTGACCCAATTCCGCAAAATAAGAAAATGTATTGGTGTGATATCAAAACTAGATTTTTTTTTTTTTCAATTTTCATAGCTTGTGCATATCTTTGATAACTATGATTAATTTTACAGACTGATGACGCTATTGAAATTGGCTAGCGTGCAGAATGGCCATCCACTCTATCGAATGTCGGAGTACGCGCTAGAAACGGATAAAATCACAAAGGCGGTAACTTTATTGACATGAAACAGTCTTAATAAATCGAAAGTTAGTTTCATTTCGATTTTTTGTCAGAAATTTTATCATTGATTAATTCATTTTATGGAAATATAGTGGAATCGGAGAGTGAAGCTGACATTTTAATGAATCAATTTGAAGGCGATTTAAATAGCTTTTTCACGAAATTGCAGTTAAAACCAGTGATGGTAAAAGTCATGTTAGATAAAGTTTAAAACTAGAACCGCATCAAAGCACTTTAACCCTTGTTTGCTGGTAGCTTTGATTCCATTCACATGATCAGGATCGGGTTACCGTGGACCACTAATCGGAAAGATGTCATGTCATGTTTTTATTTTTACTTTATTGAAACGGACTATACAGTTGTATTGAATCAATCACCGAACATTTACGATTAAGTTATTTCCACTCATATTAATCACCATTATGGGTTAAGATTGAAGCGCGCAAATGGCTTTCTTTGGGAGTGCCCACGTGACCGACAAATGACTTCATACCTTTTCATGTCCGAACGGGGAATTGAACCCCGGTCTACCAGCTCGATGAGAGGCAAATGCGATACCACAGCGCCACCCGATCACCCTTGGTCAAAGGTGAAGGAACCGCCCTAACTAACCTTCAAACTTTGATTGGACGTCTTTAAACAATGAAAACAATTCAAGAAGTTAATCAGACCGGAAGTTAACAGAAACGGAAGCCAATGAACAGACTCAAACAAGACACACTCGGAACACTTCGGCCGATTCTCTACGGTCATCTAACATGACCGTAGAGAATCGGCCGAGGTGTTCCGAGTGAAACAAGACTGGGACGGTTTCTGGATTACGTTTAGTCTATAGTGTGGGCGGGTGATTTGTTTGCTATTCGTGGTCGACGTCTGTTGATATTTATTTGGGGAGTAATCCAGACTGGTTGAGTATGTCTTCGTTAGCATTCTATCGTTTAAAAGTATTCGCCGTTCTATTTAACGTAATTCAAACCACTGTATATCAACATAAATAGCAGTTAATATTTAAAAAAAAAACGTTTACTCACCTCTCTGCTGAATTTACATCCTCAGCATTTTTACTATACGATGTACTTTAGTAACTGTCATGTTGTACGCAAGGATTTGTCATTTATTAAAACGTTCAAAAAATGCATTTTAAGGATTGACTATACTGTAAACGTACGTATTTTGGCGTGCATAAATTTTAGCGCAAATCCTAATTAAAATGGATAAGCAGAATGATAAAAAAAGCGCACAGGCAATAATGCTTGCCATGCAAGACATTGCAGATAAATTACCATTAACGTAATGAAGATTTAGCGAAATTCTTTCAACGCGAAAATCGCTAAAATCATATTACCGCGAAAATACATGTATGTACATTTCCAATAGTTGCGAAAATTGTACACAGTATGTATCGTGAAAATGATTTTGTCTATTCTACAGAAGTATGGCGCTCAAAAGCCTGATTCGGCCTAAATTTGACAATCATTAAATAAGAAAAAACAAAAACAGAAACAAAAAACAAAAAAAAACAAAAACAAACGAACAAAAATAGAGTACAATTATTGACTTAGAATGAGTTTAACACCAGGATATTAATCCTTCAGAGTTTATTATTACCGCGGCTATCTAACGTAGAGATAAGCCCAATTGACCCCCTTGTATAACTTTATCATCATTGGGCACCTGACCTAAGCTGATTTTAGGACGGGCGTCCCTTCAGCCCGAGAGGTACCAACGTTTGAGGTTATTCCCCAGAAAGTTGACGCATACTCGAACGTAGGCGGGAGACAAACGCGCGGATGATAGACAAGTCGCAATATTGATTTTAGCTTTTTACCAAAACATAAATTTCTATTTAGTCAATGGTGTTATTGTAAGACACTTGGGAAAGAAATAAATCGTCTGACAGGACAACACAGACATAATATCTATACATGTTATTGAGGTGCCTATTTGTCTTAAAGTACTTCCCCAGTATATTTCACTTTATTTGCTTTTAAATCGCGAGAGTGTCTGGAACATTTGTAAAATGTAAAATTCTTTAAATGATGAACTGCTCTGTGTCGACT
The DNA here is from genome assembly GCF_902652985.1 of Pecten maximus. Lineage (NCBI taxonomy): Eukaryota > Metazoa > Mollusca > Bivalvia > Pectinida > Pectinidae > Pecten > Pecten maximus. The sequence goes on along the minus strand of NC_047030.1, from coordinate 31,868,765 downwards.
TCAAGCCTTGTTTCAGCGTCTGTAAATACCACTTACAAATAATTAAGACGGGTATTTTCTTGCACTAAATAACATCCGCTTCTTTGCAGTAGACAGTTAAGACTAATGTGTTGCACTCGAATGGGTTATCGTGTTGTCGTGTACATGTTGGACCTTACTTTAGTGATGATCAATTGCATAAAGAGACCAACCAACCAATTGTTTTCCCATAGACTTTAGTGTTAACGTATTGGAGTATTTCATTCAAATTCTTGAATTCAATATGACAATTATGGTTTATAACAAAAGTTTAGGGTCTGATATAACACCTAATCAAAAACAAAAAAGTTGGGTCCTTCAGCACAAATTTTCTCCAGGGTAGCCATTTTGAAAATAGGTGAATTTCGCAGTAAAAATTCTCAAAAATCTTAAATGGTTACCTGTTTATTATCATTACCTGAACTTTTGGGAAAAAAATCAATCGGACTCACGAAATTTATATCAGCATTTCTTATTGATAGTTACCTATCCGGGCTACATATCTATTTTCTCACTTCATAACATACTGGCCAATCAGTGGCTGCCAGACATTTTATCCTTGGCTCAACGTTCTATACACAGGGGCTGTTTCAAAAATGTTTTTTTTTCAATTGGTTGGTTGTTCCCATAAGACTAAGGCCCAGATGAGACTACCGTGTGGCCCTGTATGACGTTATCGTGTTGATGGACCGTTAAGACTACCGTGTGGCCCTGTATGACGTCATTGTGTTGATTGACCATTAAGACTGCCGTGTGACCCTGTATGACCTTATTGTGTTGATGGACCGTTAAGACTACCGTTTGACCCTGTATGATATTATTGTGTTGATGTACCGTTAGGACAACCGTGTGACCCTATATGACCTGATTGTGTTGATTGACCATTAAGACTACTGTGTGACCCTGTATGACGTTATTGTGTTGATGGACCGTTAAGACTACCGTGTGGCCCTGTATGGCGTTATTGTATTGATGGACCGTTAAGACTACCGTGTGGCCCCGTATGACATTAATTGTGTTAATGGACCATTAAGACAACAGTGTGGCCCTGTATGTGATTTTGGACAGAGATCGAACTACGTACTTCCGGTTTTATCATTTAGTACACCATTCCATGTTACTGTTGACATCCGGCACCCAAATCCTTATCAGTCGTTACCCGATATGTGTGTTTACATCGCGATATGCATGAGGTAAACAAACAAATCAGACAGTAAACAAACAATATAATGCCTAGCTTCACCATGGTTGTTTATGTTCCGTGAGATATGTTTATTCGACATCAATCACCACTTAAAGTTATCAAACTGTCAAACGTAACGATGAGGTGGTACAAAACGACTGCCTGTACTACAAAAATAAAATATATCGGATGATGACGTAAATTGTCAACTTGGTGATTCCTTTAGAGTAGATCGACTATTTTACCATCTCGGACACTACATAAGACTTCAAATTGGTCATTAGGCTGATGAAGGTGACAGTGTAGTCATCGAAATGTCACACTTTTAATTGGTTGTGTCATATAACTTCTATCATACTGTTATCTATCAAGCCTAATGTCTTTTTGACAAGACGCTACGCTGTGGTATCTAAGCCGGTTGCATTTAATACTAGACGCTTCGCTGTGGTGGTTAAGCTGGTCTTTGTGACAAGTCCCCATATAATGGTATACACGCTTCGTATCTTTGTGATTAGACACTTTTGCTGTGGTATTTAAGCTGTTTGTCTTTGTGACTAGACACTTTGATGTGGTATCTTAGCCTGGTTTCTTTGTGACTAGACACTTTGATGTGGTATTTTAGCCTGGTATCTTTGTGACTAGACGCTACGCTGCGGTATCTTAGCCTGATGTCATATACGTATCTTCTATCATAGGTGATTGTCGTTTTTGAATGATTTTGACGTACGGTTACAAATCTAAGAAATCTCTTTTTTCAGGGTATACTGAACATAAAAATACCCGTAAATCTAGCATGTAACAAATTTACAGATTGTATTTGTTTCTACTCTATCAGATACCATTTGGAATGACGAGGTAGAATACAGGCCAATGGAGTCTCGTGTGAAGATCTGAAGTATGCGGTTCGATCCCTACGGGACGGTTTGCTTTACTAGATAAATTAAGATCGCAGAATGTCTTGTACTATTTTGCTGTTGTTCTTGAGCAGCGAGGTAGCCACCAACTACTGCTGAGGGAGGTTGCGGTATTTTCTTGTTTGTCTCCTTGTGACAGTACGAATATGATGCCGACTTTATAGTGCTACCTCACTGAAGCACACTGCCGAAGACACCCAGCAGGACACCCCACCCGGTCACATTCTACTGACAACGGGCAGATAAGTCGCCATACTACCAAAATCCTTAGCGCCGAGTAGAAGTACATTTTTACGTATTTAATTACTTATTTCATAAAAAATTGGTATGAACCAGAAGGACAGAATCAAAGCCTTTTACACAAAACTTGAGGCCAAGAGCAAGTCAAGAGAGTCGTTAAGAAGACTGAAAAATGTTCAGAGAGAAGAGACAATATAAGATCCCAAATGTAGTCGCCTCTCACGAACCATTCAATAGGTAATTAACCATTCATACGCTGCTTTTGTAAAGTATGAGAGGTTTTAGTAAGTTGTAAGAATTCGTAACCAATCATTTTGTTTGATCTTTGATGAAATATTTCCTCAATTTGAGTATGTCACCTGGATGTGTGTTAGGGGCTGCGGTGGCCGAGTGGTTAAGGTATCCCGACACTTAATCACTAGCCTTCCACGTCTGGGCTGCGAGTTCGAAACCTACGTGGGGCAGTTGCCAGGTACTAACCGTAGGCCGATGGTTTTTCTCCGGGTACTCCGGCTTTCCTCCACCTCCAAAGCCTGGCACGTCCTTAAATGACCCTGGCTGTTAATAGGACGTTAAACAAAACCAAACCAAACCAAAACCACATGGACGTGAGCTTACTCTTCTGAAACACCTGGTCCAATTATCCTTGTACTAATAATAGTATCCATGCAAATCTATAACTGATGCTTATCTTCCGGAACATCTGGGGTTTTTTTTTCTCTTTGTGCTGTTTAAGGGTCTCAAACACATCGTGCTGTTCATATTTGCCCTCGTTAGGTCGATATTTTAGTTAGAATTACGATTTCATTTTGTTGTGGATTTTGAATTAATCTTACGATAGAATGGATACACTCGTCAGTTTGTTTAGATTTATGTGTTATTTGTTCTCATTTAATGACGAAGCTAGAATATCTAATCAAGATTTACTCTCGTCGGCGAGAATTATGATCACCCTCGCCAGTTTTATATGTGTTTGAAGATGAATCGGAATACTAAAGGAAATAACTGTGATAAAATGTCCCGTAATGTGCTACGTCTCTAATTATATCAGATAGAGATGGGATCAAAATTCAAACCACATAACCATTAATATTGTTAAAAAATTTTTTTTTTTTTAATAAATGAACAAAAGGATCCGGAATCAAGGAGGAAGCGGGTCTGATTAAAAAGAATTTGAGTATTTTTATTTTATTTTATTTTTTGTTTTTTTTTTTACACTTTGGAGCATTTTTCCAAAACAGCTTGAAGCATTGAATAGTTCAGATTTATGTGACTCAACTTCCTTCTTTCAGTTTTTCCTTTTTTTTTTTTTTTTTTATATATATATTTTTTAGTTATTATTTTTTTTCGGTTTCTGTTAAAACCCATTTAAAACCCTGGCAGATGATTCTGATAATGTTTTGTTTCTGGTTTTGGTTTGATTGTTGTTGTTTTTTCTGTTGTTTTGATGTTGTTGTTTTTTTTTGTTTTTTTTTTGTGGATGCGTGTTTGCGTGTCCTCACAACAGCTTGGTATACAGTTAAAGTATGGGTTTGACTGATATGTCTTCTGGTTTCCCCGAGACCAGGTCTATCCACCGAGGGTAAACCGACAGAAATAGGTACGGTGGAAGGGAAACAAGACACTCGACCACATACTGTAACAGTTTTATTACAGTGTATATCGATACAGACCGGAGAGATATCTTAACTCTATCCTGTAACAGTTTTATTACAGTGTATATCGATACAGACCGGAGAGATATCTTAACTCAACCACATACTGTAACAGTTTTATTACAGTGTATACCGATACAGACCGGAGAGATATCTTAACTCTATCCTGTAACAGTTTTATTACAGTGTATACCGATACAGACCGGAGAGATATCTTAACTCAACCACATCCTGTAACAGTTTTATTACAGTGTATACCGATATAGACCGGAGAGATATCTTAACTCTATCCTGTAACAGTTTTATTACAGTGTATACTGATACAGACCGGAGAGATATCTTAACTCTATCCTGCTGTAACAGTTTTATTACAGTGTATACCGATACAGACCGGAGAGATATCTTAACTCTATCCTGCTGTAACAGTTTTATTACAGTGTATACCGATACAGACCGGAGAGATATCTTAACTCTATCCTGTAACAGTTTTATTACAGTGTATATCGATACAGACCGGAGAGATATCTTAACTCTATCCTGTAACAGTTTTATTACAGTGTATATCGATACAGACCGGAGAGATATCTTAACTCAACCACATACTGTAACAGTTTTATTACAGTGTATACCGATACAGACCGGAGAGATATCTTAACTCTATCCTGTAACAGTTTTATTACAGTGTATACCGATACAGACCGGAGAGATATCTTAACTCTATCCTGCTGTAACAGTTTTATTACAGTGTATACCGATACAGACCGGAGAGATATCTTAACTCAACCACACACTGTAACAGTTTTATTACAGTGTATACCGATACAGACCGGAGAGATATCTTAACTCGACCACATACTGTAACAGTTTTATTACAGTGTATACCGATACAGACCGGAGAGATATCTTAACTCAACCACATACTGTAACAGTTTTATTACAGTGTATACCGATACAGACCGGGGAGATATCTTAACTCTATCCTGTAACAGTTTTATTACAGTGTATACCGATACAGACCGGAGAGATATCTTAACTCAACCACATACTGTAACAGTTTTATTACAGTGTATACCGATACGGACCGGAGAGATATCTTAACTCTATCCTGTAACAGTTTTATTACAGTGTATATCGATACAGAACGGAGAGATATCTTAACTCTATCCTGTAACAGTTTTATTACAGTGTATACCGATACAGACCGGGGAGATATCTTAACTCTATCCTGTAACAGTTTTATTACAGTGTATACCGATACAGACCGGAGAGATATCTTAACTCTATCCTGTAACAGTTTTATTACAGTGTATATCGATACAGACCGGAGATATATCTTAACTCTATCCTGTAACAGTTTTATTACAGTGTATACCGATACAGACCGGGGAGATATCTTAACTCTATCCTGTAACAGTTTTATTACAGTGTATACCGATACAGACCGGGGAGATATCTTAACTCAACCACATACTGTAACAGTTTTATTACAGTGTATACCGATACAGACCGGGGAGATATCTTAACTCAACCACATACTGTAACAATTTTATTACAGTGTATACCGATACAGACCGGAGAGATATCTTAACTCAACCACATACTGTAACAGTTTTATTACAGTGTATACCGATACAGACCGGGGAGATATCTTAACTCTATCCTGTAACAGTTTTATTACAGTGTATACCGATACAGACCGGGGAGATATCTTAACTCAACCACATCCTGTAACAGTTTTATTACAGTGTATACCGATACAGACCGGAGAGATATCTTAACTCAACCACATCCTGTAACAGTTTTATTACAGTGTATACCGATACAGACCGGAGAGATATCTTAACTTTATCCTGTAACAGTTTTATTACAGTGTATACCGATACAGACCGGAGAGATATCTTAACTCAACCACATACTGTAACAGTTTTATTACAGTGTATACCGATACAGACCGGGGAGATATCTTAACTCTATCCTGTAACAGTTTTATTACAGTGTATACCGATACAGACCGGAGAGATATCTTAACTCAACCACATACTGTAACAGTTTTATTACAGTGTATACCGATACGACCGGAGAGATATCTTAACTCTATCCTGTAACAGTTTTATTACAGTGTATATCGATACAGAACGGAGAGATATCTTAACTCTATCCTGTAACAGTTTTATTACAGTGTATACCGATACAGACCGGGGAGATATCTTAACTCTATCCTGTAACAGTTTTATTACAGTGTATACCGATACAGACCGGAGAGATATCTTAACTCTATCCTGTAACAGTTTTATTACAGTGTATATCGATACAGACCGGAGATATATCTTAACTCTATCCTGTAACAGTTTTATTACAGTGTATACCGATACAGACCGGGGAGATATCTTAACTCTATCCTGTAACAGTTTTATTACAGTGTATACCGATACAGACCGGGGAGATATCTTAACTCAACCACATACTGTAACAGTTTTATTACAGTGTATACCGATACAGACCGGGGAGATATCTTAACTCAACCACATACTGTAACAATTTTATTACAGTGTATACCGATACAGACCGGAGAGATATCTTAACTCAACCACATACTGTAACAGTTTTATTACAGTGTATACCGATACAGACCGGGGAGATATCTTAACTCTATCCTGTAACAGTTTTATTACAGTGTATACCGATACAGACCGGGGAGATATCTTAACTCAACCACATCCTGTAACAGTTTTATTACAGTGTATACCGATACAGACCGGAGAGATATCTTAACTCAACCACATCCTGTAACAGTTTTATTACAGTGTATACCGATACAGACCGGAGAGATATCTTAACTTTATCCTGTAACAGTTTTATTACAGTGTATACCGATACAGACCGGAGAGATATCTTAACTCTATCCTGTAACAGTTTTATTACAGTGTATACCGATACAGACCGGGGAGATATCTTAACTCTATCCTGTAACAGTTTTATTACAGTGTATACCGATACAGACCGGAGAGATATCTTAACTCTATCCTGTAACAGTTTTATTACAGTGTATACCGATACAGACCGGAGAGATATCTTAACTCTATCCTGTAACAGTTTTATTACAGTGTATATCGATACAGACCGGAGAGATATCTTAACTCTATCCTGTAACAGTTTTATTACAGTGTATACCGATACAGACCGGGGAGATATCTTAACTCTATCCTGTAACAGTTTTATTACAGTGTATACCGATACAGACCGGAGAGATATCTTAACTCTATCCTGTAACAGTTTTATTACAGTGTATATCGATACAGACCGGAGAGATATCTTAACTCTATCCTGTAACAGTTTTATTACAGTGTATACCGATACAGACCGGGGAGATATCTTAACTCTATCCTGTAACAGTTTTATTACAGTGTATACCGATACAGACCGGGGAGATATCTTAACTCAACCACATACTGTAACAGTTTTATTACAGTGTATACCGATACAGACCGGGGAGATATCTTAACTCAACCACATACTGTAACAATTTTATTACAGTGTATACCGATACAGACCGGAGAGATATCTTAACTCAACCACATACTGTAACAGTTTTATTACAGTGTATACCGATACAGACCGGGGAGATATCTTAACTCTATCCTGTAACAGTTTTATTACAGTGTATACCGATACAGACCGGGGAGATATCTTAACTCAACCACATCCTGTAACAGTTTTATTACAGTGTATACCGATACAGACCGGAGAGATATCTTAACTCAACCACATCCTGTAACAGTTTTATTACAGTGTATACCGATACAGACCGGAGAGATATCTTAACTCTATCCTGTAACAGTTTTATTACAGTGTATACCGATACAGACCGGAGAGATATCTTAACTCTATCCTGTAACAGTTTTATTACAGTGTATACCGATACAGACCGGGGAGATATCTTAACTCTATCCTGTAACAGTTTTATTACAGTGTATACCGATACAGACCGGAGAGATATCTTAACTCTATCCTGTAACAGTTTTATTACAGTGTATACCGATACAGACCGGAGAGATATCTTAACTCTATCCTGTAACAGTTTTATTACAGTGTATATCGATACAGACCGGAGAGATATCTTAACTCTATCCTGTAACAGTTTTATTACAGTGTATATCGATACAGACCGGAGAGATATCTTAACTCTATCCTGTAACAGTTTTATTACAGTGTATACCGATACAGACCGGAGATATATCTTAACTCTATCCTGTAACAGTTTTATTACAGTGTATACCGATACAGACCGGAGAGATATCTTAACTCTATCCTGCTGTAACAGTTTTATTACAGTGTATACCGATACAGACCGGAGAGATATCTTAACTCAACCACATCCTGTAACAGTTTTATTACAGTGTATACCGATACAGACCGGGGAGATATCTTAACTCTATCCTGTAACAGTTTTATTACCGTGTATACCGATACAGACCGGAGAGGTATCTTAACTCAACCACATACTGTAACAGTTTTATTACAGTGTATATCGATACAGACCGGAGAGATATCTTAACTCTATCCTGTAACAGTTTTATTACAGTGTATACCGATACAGACCGGAGAGATATCTTAACTCAACCACATCCTGTAACAGTTTTATTACAGTGTATACCGATACAGACCGGAGAGATATCTTAACTCAACCACATACTGTAACAGTTTTATTACAGTGTATATCGATACAGACCGGAGAGATATCTTAACTCTATCCTGTAACAGTTTTATTACAGTGTATACCGATACAGACCGGAGAGATATCTTAACTCAACCACATCCTGTAACAGTTTTATTACAGTGTATACCGATACAGACCGGAGAGATATCTTAACTCAACCACATACTGTAACAGTTTTATTACAGTGTATATCGATACAGACCGGAGAGATATCTTAACTCTATCCTGTAACAGTTTTATTACAGTGTATACCGATACAGACCGGAGAGATATCTTAACTCTATCCTGTAACAGTTTTATTACAGTGTATACCGATACAGACCGGAGAGATATCTTAACTCTATCCTGTAACAGTTTTATTACCGTGTATACCGATACAGACCGGAGAGATATCTTAACTCTATCCTGTAACAGTTTTATTACAGTGTATACCGATACAGACCGGAGAGATATCTTAACTCTATCCTGTAACAGTTTTATTACCGTGTATACCGATACAGACCGGGGAGATATCTTAACTCTATCCTGTAACAGTTTTATTACCGTGTATACCGATACAGACCGGGGAGATATCTTAACTCTATCCTGTAACAGTTTTATTACAGTGTATACCGATACAGACCGGAGAGATATCTTAACTCAACCACATCCTGTAACAGTTTTATTACAGTGTATACCGATACAGACCGGAGAGATATCTTAACTCTATCCTGTAACAGTTTTATTACAGTGTATACCGATACAGACCGGGGAGATATCTTAACTCTATCCTGTAACAGTTTTATTACAGTGTATATCGATACAGACCGGAGATATATCTTAACTCAACCACATACTGTAACAGTTTTATTATACCGATACAGACCGGAGAGATATCTTAACTCTATCCTGTAACAGTTTTATTACAGTGTATACCGATACAGACCGGAGAGATATCTTAACTCTATCCTGTAACAGTTTTATTACAGTGTATATCGATACAGACCGGAGAGATATCTTAACTCTATCCTGTAACAGTTTTATTACAGTGTATATCGATACAGACCGGAGAGATATCTTAACTCGACCACATACTGTAACAGTTTTATTATACCGATACAGACCGGAGAGATATCTTAACTCTATCCTGTAACAGTTTTATTACAGTGTATACCGATACAGACCGGAGAGATATCTTAACTCTATCCTGTAACAGTTTTATTACAGTGTATATCGATACAGACCGGAGAGATATCTTAACTCTATCCTGTAACAGTTTTATTACAGTGTATACCTATACAGACCGGAGAGATATCTTAACTCTATCCTGTAACAGTTTTATTACAGTGTATATCGATACAGACCGGAGAGATATCTTAACTCTATCCTGTAACAGTTTTATTACAGTGTATACCGATACAGACCGGAGAGATATCTTAACTCAACCACATCCTGTAACAGTTTTATTACAGTGTATACCGATACAGACCGGGGAGATATCTTAACTCAACCACATCCTGTAACAGTTTTATTACAGTGTATACCGATACAGACCGGAGAGATATCTTAACTCTATCCTGTAACAGTTTTATTACAGTGTATATCGATACAGACCGGAGAGATATCTTAACTCAACCACATCCTGTAACAGTTTTATTACAGTGTATACCGATACAGACCGGAGAGATATCTTAACTCTATCCTGTAACAGTTTTATTACAGTGTATACCGATACAGACCGGGGAGATATCTTAACTCGACCACATACTGTAACAGTTTTATTACAGTGTATACCGATACAGACAGGATACATATCTTAACTCAACCACATCCTGTAACAGTTTTATTACAGTGTATACCGATACAGACCGGAGAGATATCTTAACTCAACCACATACTGTAACAGTTTTATTACAGTGTATACCGATACAGACCGGAGAGATATCTTAACTCGACCACATACTGTAACAGTTTTATTACAGAGTATACCGATACAGACCGGAGAGATATCTTAACTCAACCACATCCTGTAACAGTTTTATTACAGTGTATATCGATACAGACCGGGGAGATATCTTAACTCTATCCTGTAACAATTTTATTACAGTGTATACCGATACAGACCGGGGAGATATCTTAACTCAACCACATCCTGTAACAGTTTTATTACAGTGTATACCGATACAGACCGGAGAGATATCTTAACTCTATCCTGTAACAATTTTATTACAGTGTATACCGATACAGACCGGAGAGATATCTTAACTCAACCACATCCTATAACAGTTTTATTACAGTGTATACCGATACAGACCGGAGAGATATCTTAACTCTATCCTGCGATTTAGATGGCAATGGAACCAAATGTTACCAGGGTAAATTAGAATATACAGACTATAGTGTCTACATTTCATTTAAAAAACAACTTGACAATAACTGCATTACCTGGGGTTGTGACCTTACAAATGAAATTTTGTTGGTGCTATTCTGGTTTCGTGTCCGAATAAGTGTTTTTTTTAACATAACAGTGATTTTCATTATGAGCGTACAATTTTCTTAAAACGTGATAGCATGAATCAACCTGGTATCTCAATCTCATTTATATTCTTTCTGAACGGCAACAGATCACCTTCTTCCATTTCAAAAAAACCATGACAGCACTGTCATGGTTTTTTTTTTTTAATTGAAGAAGGTGATCTGTTGCCGTTCTGAAAGAATATAAAAAACAAACAAAGAAAAAAATTGGAAACTGTCTTCTGCACACAGAACGCGGGTTCGCTAACAACTTATGCAAGGGTGTTTTAATTCTGTAGGGGTGTTTTAGTTCTGTAGGCGTGTTTTAGTTCTGTAGGTGTGATTTAGTTCTGTAGGAGTGTTTTAGTTCTGTAGGGGTGTTTTAGTTCTGTAGGCGTGTTTTAGTTCTGTAGGAGTGTTTTAGGTCTGTATGTGTGTTTTAGTTCTGTAGGGGTGTTTTAGTTCTGTAGGGGTGTTTTAGTTCTGTAGGAGTGTTTTAGTTGTGTAGGGATGTTTTAATTCTGTAGGAGTGTTTTAGTTCTGTAGGGGTGTTTTAGTTCTGTAGGGGTGTTTTAGTTCTGTAGGCGTGTTTTAGTTCTGTAGGTGTGATTTAGTTCTGTAGGAGTGTTTTAGTTCTGTAGGGGTGTTTTAGTTCTGTAGGCGTGTTTTAGTTCTGTAGGAGTGTTTTAGGTCTGTATGTGTGTTTTAGTTCTGTAGGGGTGTTTTAGTTCTGTAGGAGTGTTTTAGGTCTGTATGTGTGTTTTAGTTCTGTAGGGGTGTTTTAGTTCTGTAGGAGTGTTTTAGTTGTGTAGGGATGTTTTAATTCTGTAGGAGTGTTTTAGTTCTGTAGGGGTGTTTTAGTTCTGTAGGGGTGTTTTAATTATGTAGGTGTGTTTTAGTTCTGTAGGGGTGTTTTAGTTCTGTAGGGGTGTTTTAGTTCTGTAGGAGTGTTTTATGTCTGTAGGGGTGTTTTAGTTCTGTAGGGGTGTTTTAGTTCTGTAGGGGTGTTTTAGTTCTGTAGGTGTGTTTTAGTTCTGTAGGGGTGTTTTAGTTCTGTAGGGGTGTTTTAGTTCTGTAGGCGTGTTTTAGTTCTGTAGGTGTGATTTAGTTCTGTAGGAGTGTTTTAGTTCTGTAGGTGTGTTTTAGTTCTGTAGGTGTGTTTTAGTTCTGTAGGTGTGTTTTAGTTCTGTAGGTGTGTTTTAGTTCTGTAGGGGTGTTTTAGTTCTGTAGGAGTGTTTTAGGTCTGTATGTGTGTTTTAGTTCTGTAGGGGTGTTTTAGTTCTGTAGGGGTGTTTTAGTTCTGTAGGTGTGTTTTTGTTCTACAGGGGTGTTTTAGTTCTGTAGGGGTGTTTTAGTTCGGTAGGTGTGTTTTAGTTCTGTAGGGGTGTTTTAGTTCCCCGACTAACACACAGGACTTAAAGCGAAGTATAGGGATACAATCGGTTTAACCAGTATAAGATAGGTGTATCGAAGCGTGAAGTAAACATGGTAGACTCTTTGAAAAGTGATGTACATTTGTCTTTGAATGACAACAAGTTTTTGGAATATATTGATCCTTGTTTGACATAATCTGTCTAATACGACACTTTGTTGACGAAAACACTCAACATTACTTCATCTTATTCTACACCCTTTAGGACATAAATGTAACATATTTGTTCATTTTTAATTGACCTGTTTAATGTATTTTTGTTTTTGTTTAACGTCCTATTAACAGCCAGGCTCATTTAAGGACGTGCCAGGTTTTGGAGGTGGAGGAAAGCCGGAGTACCCGGAGAAAAACCACCGGCCTACAGTCAGTACCTGGCAACTGCCCCAGGTAGGTTTCGAACTCGCAACCTAGAGGTGGAGGGCTAGTGATAAAGTGTCGGGACACCTTAACCACTCGGCCACTGCGGCACCTGTTTAATGAGACAATTTGAGGGTTAAAACAGAATTATAGGATTAAACCATCCTTAATCTGTTGGATACAGCATATCGATCAGATTAACCCGTCTAATCCGATATCTAATTAAACAGAACATATTTGTTTTTATTTTGTCAATTGAACCTGTCTATTCTGACATCAAATTTTTTGTCAAATTAACCAACAAGGACTCACTGTCTTTATATTTTACGTTTAAAATGAGGTTCATCCGCAATATAATTTTATTACATAAAATACATTTTTTTTTGTCTTGTCTCTGAACGCTTCTCTATAGGTCTACGTGAATAGACATTTTGTAACACGTACGTTTATGTCAGGGCGTGTGTTAGAAACATAGACTCCTGTTTTGCTTGTAGATTTCATCTTCAACATAAGTTTCTTTGATGAACAATACTGTTTTGGAAATTGAACTATGTGCACTAGCAAACTTACCGATGATAATTTTTTTATTTTTTTTTGTCTTTCTTTTTTTTCTAATACCCCTCCATCCCCCTGTCTTAATAAATAGTTAACACATAAACCTTAGAACTGAAGCCCAATTATTCGCAAACCGATATTGGCAACATTTCCTGAAGCACAAACATGATATCAGACAATGATATGGCACTTGTTATTTAAAACAGACATGCCTTAGATGAATTTAATGCTGTTTGATACATATCGAATGGAAAATATCAGGTACGATTTATGATATTTTGTTGATGTGTTTTCACAGATACTTTTATGTCAAATATTTTTTAATGAGGATTTTTTACTTCAATTAGTTTAAATGAATGTGATGTGATTCTAGAACCGAGAAGCGATGTTGAAATTTAATCCGAAATATATTCTTGTGAGAATACTGACGATGCAAGGTCTTAGATATACCAAGCATTGTCAACTTCGCATTGCACTAATTTGATCTGCATCGTAGATATTTTAGCAATTAACAAAATTGGTAACAAAACATACTCATATCCTTCGAATCAAAATACTCGCTTTCAGCTTATGTACCATTTCTTTTCATACTTCTAAGTGTATTTTAAAGTGTACTGAATTGGGGGAAAATGTGATATTAATTAAACTTGTAGCGATGGAGTAAATATCATTGGCATATATTTCAAGGTCTAGATGTGAGAACGCCAAGTGCCATTTATCTACATCACTCCCCTCCCCCCCCCCCCCCCTGTTGTGAAATGATAACAATCTTAGTCAATTCACTTAAGATGTAAGTTCTAAACATAGAAACATCAAATGCATTGATGACGTAACCGCGACCTTACGGCCGTCGGAGTTCTATATCAATTCCGTCAGTTAGTTATCAGAGATTGAAGGGCCCAGTCAGTGATCATTTGTGCGTTTGAAATCAATCTATTATTGCGCTAGTCACTAATTGCCAGTTACGTCAATTCTAATTCCGGTTGGTTCGCGTGATGAAAATATCCGGAAATGTTTGAAATGTATGAATTTTCCGGAATAACTTTGTGTTAGATTGTATGAATTCTAAATTTGACAGATCAAGCCATTATTTGTGTTGATGCTATCACATAATTTGATGTTGTGTATAATTCAATATAAAGTTATGATTGCGTTTGTCAAAAAAAATTGGTAGCTACATGTATACAAATGTGGCTCTGACATTTTGATAGTTTTTATCCATGTGACCTTGTTGCTAAGTTTACTGCCAGATGTAGACATAAATCAAACAGACAGAAACATGTAGATTTTATTTATTTTACAACAATTGAAACAAGCTATATCAACTTATATTACTCACGCTTGTTGGCCCGGATTGAAGCGCTCGAGGGGTCTTACTGTTGGAGGAAACCGGAGTACCCAGGGAGTGTCGGGCAGGTGACCCTATCGACCCTTTTCACGTCCAATAAAATTCGAACCCCGGTCGTCTAGGTGAAAGGCAAATGTTCTACCAATGTGCCACACGGCCACTCAAATTATATTTCAAAAAATCAAATTTCGTATGATATCACTCATAATCAGTGTTCATATATGTAAGGGGCCTTTTGGTTTGGTTTGTTTTGTTTTGTTAAACATCCTATTAACAGCCAGGGTCATTTAAGGACGTGCCAGGTTTTGGAGGTGGAGCAAAGCCGGAGTACCCGGAGAAAAAACACCGACCTACAGTCAGTACCAGGCAACTGCCCCACGTAGGTTTCGAACTCCTTCCCCAGAGGTGGAGGGCTAGTGATAAAGTGTCGGGACACCTTAACCACTCGGCCACCGCGGCCCCTATGTAAGGGGGCGTGACTCAGGAAATCTCAGAGAATTATCAATAAGACCAATGACGTTTGTTCTACCATCGCCTCTCTCCTGCAATCACCTCTACAGTGATTTCCTGGTAACGTTTTAGCGTCCAATTCTTTATGCCACTTCCTGTGGTTTTTCCCATTTCCATAATGAGAATAAGGTATTAAGATGGTTGATGTGATCGTTAACTAATGAATTGAGTGAGAGAGGTAACTGGTGGTCAATCTCTGACCATTTGTCATCGCGTGCCAGTTGCTCTTGTTGTGTTCACAGGCCAGGCCTTAAAGATAATCAACAAGATGGCTGTCTGTTTATCGTAAAATGGATAAAACAAATCAGGACGACAGCAGTGATGATGATGATGATGATGATGATGACGATGATGATGATGATGATGATGACGACGACGACGACGACGATGATGATGATGATGTGAGGAGGAGGAGGAGGAGGAGGACGACGAGGAGGACGAGGAGGAGGACGAGGAGGACGAGGACGAGGAGGAGGAGGAGGACGAGGACGAGGAGGACGAGGACGAGGAGGACGAGGACGAGGACGAGGAGGACGAGGACGAGGAGGAGGAGGACGAGGAGGACGAGGACGAGGACGAGGACGAGGACGAGGACGAAGCCAGGGACGAGGACGAAGCCAGGGACGAGGACGAGGACGAGGCCAGGGACGACGAGGAGGAAGAGGAGGAGAAAGACGACAACGAGGAGGAAATCAGATATACAATCATGTACATTGTGCATATGAATGTCACGACTTCTGAAAATAAGGAAATTGAGAGAATTAACCCCTGCACTAAACATTAACTAAAAGCACAGACCACCAATCACCACGCAGACAATTTCTTTTTTTTTTACCGCGTAGCGATATTTACGTATTAAACTGTATATGGTCCATGTATCTGTGGCCGATTTAAATGCCAGAGATTTGCAGACAAACATCATAGTGCGCGCTAGCGTAATTTAGTATAAATGTAATGTGCATGTGCCATTATTGTGTCGAGTTAATAAATGTTTTTTTTAGATAAATATTATAATACTGTATATTCATACGCAAGGAATGATGTCACAATTTGGGTGTCAGTTATGCCCTCATAGACTGCAATACGTGTGTTTATATCGCGGAGTTGCCATCAAAATGTAAATATTAAGGAATACACAGGTGTATAGCTGTATTAGGACTAAACTACAGTGTAGCTTGCGTAGTGAACGGATAACGTTGCTTTCTCGCGCTTGTCAAAACCTCGAAAATATTGAATTATACTGATATACTCGTAAAATATTCGAAAAGTTTTGTAAAAAAAAAAGTCAGCATCTACAAAAAAATTCTATGTTACGAACCATGACTCTGTCGTTTAAATTGATAAACCATAAGTCGAACTTTATTGGGAAAGACCATCCTATGATGCATTGGGGACTAGGAAATATTCCTCTGTATCACCGATTCTCTATCAGATGTTTAAGGATTGAGCCCTCTATCAACAATCAAGTATGCTTTAGGCAACAGATGTGTTGCGTATTCGTTATCTTAAAGTATTCGGCTACGAACGCACCTTTGGGGATTCATAGGACGTTTATGCGTTTTAATATCTTTGATCAATTTGAGTAAATAAAATAAATGAACTGATCCTCCCCCCCCCCCCCCCCCTATAATTTTTTTTGCCACGGGCATCAGTTGGATCGAAATGATACTCAGTCAAGGAGCTGCCAATCATAGCTTGTGTGGAAAACACTCAAGATTTTAGATAAAGATATACCACGTGACTAGAACTGACGTCATATGTAGAATTGTCATTCAATGAAAGGCCGTTTTAGGTCACACACAACTAATTATTTCACTATATGTTATTAACAATGTCTCCATCCCATCACTCGCTCATTTGAAGTTCAAATGTTGTGAAACTTATATCAAATTAAAGTTTGAAGATTTCCCTACCAGAAAAATGATGTTATTGGATAGGTTTAATAGCATATAAGAGCACAAAAGTACCTTGAAGACAGTAACCCTGATATTTACAGTGGACTAGGGAACCCCCGCCTGGGAAATTCCCGCCTTTTTACACCTGGAATCCTACGCCTTTCTATTTATACCAGGAGTGTATATTTTTAATTTTCAAAATCTCACTACCGTAATCTTTATTCTCGTATATAGAAAGTACTCATTTCATGTATTATTTACTCAGGAAATAGCTACAAACCTAAGAAACACGTTTGGATTTGGTTCAGGTGAAACACCAGCTTATTGGCTGAATTAGTTAAAATAATATTATAACATTAAACAAGGCACATATGATATAAAATACAACATAATTTTGGAGCTGTCATTAAATGTAAAGGATAAAAATACAACTACGGCAGGATTACAGATAACTTCATAAATAAGCTCTTTGCTGCTTTCTTAAAAGATAAAAGTGTTGAACAGTTTCTCACATTACTTGGTAAAAGATTCCATGTATGAGCTCCTTGATATTTAAAAGACTTTTTGAAAGTATTTGTATTGTGAGATGGTAAGTAAAAAACATTTGTGGTTGAGAATCTGGTAGACCTACAATGGACATCAAATATGCTAGTAAAACAATTTAAATTTTGTGGAGCTAGATCGTTAAGTATCTTGTACATAAAAACAGACTGACTATATAAAATCCTTTTGCTAAAAGGCAGCCATCTTAGTAATTTAAACATGTCATTAGATGGAGTTAAAAAGTCACAATTTAAAATAATCCTGGCTGCTCTCTTCTGAAGGCGCTCTTAACAATATTCTTTTTTGTACTGTTGCCCCAGACAGTAGCACAGTAGTCAATATGAGGATTGATAAAACAGTTAACAAACGTAATACAGGAAGTCTGGCTTAAAAATGGTCTTATCTTTTTCTAGTTGTGTGAGACCTTTAGATATGTTTCCTGTAAGTAGGTTCACAAAAAAGTTTGTTAATTCAAAATGTCAAACGGCGATCTTTTAAACGATTAAAATATGTGAAGTATATTCTATAGAAGATTTGAATGAGAACATGGAGAGAGATATTTGTGTATTGTCTCGGATGTCAATATCAAGTTTCTTTACATTTTTGTATTTATTTATTTGTTTCTGAATATTTACAAAAAAGAATACCTCATATTTAAAATCACCAGAAACAAAAATTGTAGTCTGAAATATCATTTCCACCAAATAACATTTGTTTATTGTAAAAACTTTTTGAAAAAAAACCCGAGAAAAGTTAAACAATGTTAGAAAGCACAGCATTTGCAATATTTTGACCCCAATGATACCATATCTGATCAACAATAAATCTTATCGTCATTTTTGATAATTACTTTGCAATGTTTTAATTAAACACCATAAGACTATCTGATGAAATTAAACATTTTTTTAGAAATTGAAATGATAAAAATGAAAAAAGCCCGTTCAAGACAGTTTTTAATCGTGAAGTTAATTTTATATGTCCCACCAATTTAAAGCGAGGCTGATGTAGGCAATCGCACTTCATTCCATACAAAAATCAATACCTAAAACTAAAAATGAAATGACATCGCTCTCCATTTTTAATACTGTTGACCCTTTAAAATTCATGTCTAATCATGATTTTAACGACTAAGAGTATGCATTTTATCATCGATGATGGACACACGACTTCTATTGTTATTGAAATAGTTATCGTTTACTTTGGATAAATATAAATGAATATGACACTTGTAACGGCAGTTTTTATCTATTGTTCTTGATATTCTATTGATATGTAATATTTTATAGAGATGCATATTATATGAAAATATCACAAATCCGAAACGTAACCTGACATAAATTTCAAAGAATATATTTTCATGAAGCAATTCAGGCAAGGAGACAAATAAAGTACAGTTAATGTATTTGACCTCTGAACTTTGATATAGGTGTCATATTGGAAGTAAAGAAGGTAGGCTAGTAAGAACAACCGGAAGTGGGGGAGGAGGGAAATAAACGCAACCTTTCCAAATCACGTGACGGTAAGACAACCATGCCATTGGTGACCTGGTTATATCGAGGATAAAGGAGAGTAACATTAATGTCAGACTGCTGGAAATAATTAACAAAGACAATGCGAAAATCATCTATTGTTTTCCATCACTATCGATTACAGTACTGTACTGTCTTGTGATATTATATTGAAATTCGTTTCCGAAATTTGACATACTTTATAAAAGTACAATCGTGCCTAGGAGAAATGCATGTACCTTTTATATTGTGAGATAATTAACTACAAACTAATAAGAAAATCATAAAGAAATCCAGGTGACAAAATGAATGTATACAGAACTTAAAAAATTGTACTGAATGGGTGTGGTTTTCTCGTTTCGGAAAATTCCGTACTTTACCTTCGATTGAAATTGCTTGAATGCAAACACAAGCGTGTTTTTGATCAGTTGGATTGCATCACGTTTTGCATTTGGTTTTTAATATCTTTATATTATACTTGAAAATAAAACCGCCAATTCATTTTGTCAGATTTAATTAAACGAGATCTATACAATCTTATCGCACCTACGACGGATGAACTAAATTTAGATTTTTGTCTGGTTAAGTTTGTTAAGAACTTTTCAAGGTAACTATGTTATATGATGAATCCAATTTGAAAACAAATAAGATGCAGATGATAAGTGACAGGTTAATAGTTCATAAGCTTTCACCGACTGGTTGTTGGCGTACCAAGTACCAAATGAAAAATCAAATTTTATCATTATAAGCAAAGAGTATACAATGGATTCTCATTCTGGGTTTAGCGAGACATTTGAGAACTATTCAGGGTTTCATTCCAGGGATGCGTTGGGAAATTAGACAGAGAAATCATAACCCGACACCATCATTCTTGCTTCATGGCGCGAACTCTTTATGTTCCGGAAAACAACAAGACAAACTAATTATCGGGACCAACACATAAATAAACACCATTCTGGCATTATCCGGAACTAAGATATTTTGATGGTCACATAAAATATGTATATATAATATCACACTGTAAAATGCATAAATTCCCCGCCAATTGAAACATGTCCAGGCTGAAACTAGATAGAGCGTCCTTTGTGTATTTCAAGAGATGCAAGGCATTGATGCTGTAATCATAACTATGTGTACTCTTTATTTAGATTTAAGAGTATCTAATTTCAAGCCTTATTTTCGTATCAACCCTGTACTGATTGAGTAACTGGCATTTGAGTATATGGATTATAGTATATTTAAGAAATACCTCTTGCCTGTTAAGAAGAATACTAATCCTATGTTATAGATATATTTCTTAACGTTTCTAGTTTTTGAAGGTTGTGGTCGGGTGGCACAGCGGTAATGCTGTCGGCTTTCACCTAGGTGGCCGAGGTTTCACTTCCTGACCGGAAGTCAAAATGTCACTTCCTGACCACGTCGGATTTCCCCGGGCACTCCGGTTTCCTCCACAGTGAGACCCCCGAGAATGTATACCGTTGATACCAGCTGATGGTCGGGTGGTCGGGTGGCACAGTGGTAACACACTTGCCTTTCACTTAGGCGGCCGGGGTTCGATTCCCCGATCGGATGTGAAAAGGTATGGGATCACCTGCCTGACCACGCGGGTTTCCTCCCACAGTAAGACCCCTCGCGCGCTTCCATCCGGGCCAACAAGCGTGATTAATATAAGTTAATATAACTTGTTTCGCAATTGTTGTTAAATTAATAAAGTTTACATTTACATTACCAGCTGATTAAACTTGTTTCGTAATTGTTGTAAAAAAGTAGCGTTTACGTCATTAACATCATCTATCCACAGTAATGTTCCTGAGAGGAGTTCACACCTTCCAATGTATCTGTTACACAGCTTCATTCCATTAGTGGTATTCGCCGTGTCGTCTCAATTATTTAAAACCAATAATTCTGAGAGACATACACATGTACTTGTGATTCTAACATGAAACTGTTTAGATCATTTGTTATTCAAATTTGCCAAATGCAGCACCTCTATTACACAACTGGAATGGTATTTTTAATCTTCTATATTCAATACATATAAATATATATCTGATTTTGCTCGGTGCGTAAACATGTTTTATGCAAATTCAATTTCTGCATTATTTCTATTGTGTTATCACTTATTGTTGATGCTTCTCTGAACAATAGTTTACTGATAAGAAAGAAACGCACGTGCCTTTGTATCCATTACAGTAGAATTACGTCATGCAACTGCTTTGTCCAAATAAGGCTCGTCAGGGATGCCAAGAGGCAAAAATATGGAAACCCAGAAGGGAAATCGGGAAAATCGAAATGGACATAAAGATATGTTAAAGAATAAAAGAATGAAATGCATTAAACCCTACCGATTAATAAATTTGATATTTTCGTGTAACGGATAAAACAAATATTTCCCAGCAATTTATTGGCAGCTTACGTAGATAAGATTTTTATAGATGTAGATATATAGATGTCGGCTCTTGAAAGAATAATAGGTGTTGTCATAATATATAGGTTGACGAAAACCACGTGGAAATTTTCTTATTCAATCATATGAGGATAGAAGTTTACAAGACTAGTTCGTTTGCTTAGTGGTTCATTTGTCACTACCCTGGCTCTCAGTTTGAGAACGTGACATAGCATAGATCTGGTATTAATTAACACGGCGGGTTTTGTTGGTAAATAGAGCTGGCTTATCCTCCCTGAACTCCTGGTCGTCAATCCCTTGTATTTTACAACGGTCTTTATCTAATATGAATGTTATGCAACTCCTCTAGACTTGATCAAAATAGTTTTAGAAGTCTTATTTTTGGTCTTTGACAGTTATTTGATAGTCTACATGTATACATATGTACATGTAAACTTAATTATTTGTAGTGTTAAGTACGTAATTAAATAAATGCACGCATGCAAAAAAAGACATATGGAAAACACATGTCGTACACTAGTTAAAGTCACAACAGTATCATTACCTGTGTGAAGAATTTAGAAAACGCCCCAGGGATAATTACAGCTTGATAATATCCTGTTAGCGTGTATGTTGACACTTGCATAACGAGTCAGTCATTAGCACTTAATGATTGGCACCAGGTTTTATCTACCTAAAGTGTTTCCAGAACAAAACATCAACAAGTGTTGACAGCTTACACACAACAACTGTTCTTATTTTAAATAAACAAATATTGAATTTATCTCGATGTAAGAAAAACAAAACATAATGTCAATGAATTTAAGATAAAAGTTATTCATTTATGAGAATTACATTTAAAAACGCGACGAATTTCTGAAATTATTGTACGATGAGTAAGCTGAAATATGAGAAAAATTTGCAGGTGTTTTTGGTAATAATTAAGCTAAGTGGTCCTCCTACTAGATGTATAATTTGATTACGACTTATGTTAACGTGAGGAAGATAGGGTGCTTCAGTGCTCCAAGATCACCGCCACTGCTACACCATACATCATTCGCCATCAAACTAACGCCAAAAAAATAATTCGTGTCCTTCAACAGTGTCAATTGTACAAGTACGGCATCGTTTCAGGGCCAATTTATAATTTTGTTTGTCTTGTACGTACAACTTAGTATCTTGTACACGAAACTTATTATCTTGAACGTACAACTTATTATCTTGTACGTATAATTTCTATCTTTTAAGCACAACTTTCATATCTTGTACGTACAACTTAGTATCTTGTACGTAAAACCTAGTATCTTGTATGTTCAGTTTCATTATATTGTATGTACAACTTAGTATCGTGTACGCAGGACTTAGTATATTGTGCGCACAACTAAGTATCTTGTTTGTACAACTTATTATCTTGTATGTACAACTTAGTATTTTGTACGTATAATTTCTATCTTGTAAGCACAAAATCGTATCTTGTACGTACAACTTAGTATCTTGTACATACAACTTTGCATCTTGTAGATACAACTTAGTATCTTGTACACACAACTAAGTATCTTGTACATACAACTTAGTATCTTGTACGTACAACTTAGTATCTTGTACACACAACTTTGTATCTTGTATGTAAAACTTCGAATCTAATATGTACAACTTTGTATCTTGTACGTACAACTTAGTATCTTGTACATACAACTTAGTATCTTGTACGTGCAACTAAGTATC
Organism: Pecten maximus; assembly: GCF_902652985.1. Taxonomy (NCBI): domain Eukaryota; kingdom Metazoa; phylum Mollusca; class Bivalvia; order Pectinida; family Pectinidae; genus Pecten; species Pecten maximus. Next base: position 31,845,286 of record NC_047030.1, on the reverse strand, counting down.
TTGTTCGTACAACTTATTATCGTGTTAGTACAACTTAGTATCTTGTACATACAACTTAGTATCTTGTACACACAACTAAGTATCTTGTACGTACAACTTATTATCGTGTTAGTACAACTAGTATCTTGTACACACAACTAAGTATCTTGTACATACAACTTAGTATCTTGTACGTACAACTTAGTATATTGTACACACAACTAAGTATCTTGTACATACAACTTAGTATGTTGTACGTACAACTTAGTATCTTGTAGACACAACTTAATATCGTGTACGTATTTCGATGGCTCGATACCCTTTCACGTCCGAGAATCGAACCCCGGCTACATAAATATTACCACTGTTCTTTGATTGGAGACGTGTCATTTTGTGGATTACATGTTGCTGACACGGTTCTTTGATTGGAGACGTGTCATTCTGTGGACATGATTAATGTACGTTATTACAGATTCTCAGTTATCGCTATACTTTTCAAATTAATTTGCCCTATTTTTGTAAATGACTATTTTGGGAGATTGTTTGGTATTGTTTGGTTGAGTATTAAATGTATTTTATCAATAAACTGTTAAGATGAATCGGGCGAACGAATTGATGATAGCTGCTGAATGAATAACAAAGTAATTTGATGATTGATGATATACATATAGAAGGAAGCTTGACTAATCATTTAGAATGTAGGTCTACATATATATATACATCAAATTACGCAATATTTGATTGTTCCATTGTTAAATCGCTATTATTTTCAGCAACCATTATTCAGTCATTATGAGTGGAGACACATCTAATAGATTTACAAACTTAAAGTCATGAAATGTAGTTATTGTGAATTTCAATCGGACACTGTTCGGCAGTTTCCACCTTACTACGAAAGTTTCCGGGAACCAAACAAAGCTGCGTGCAATTAAAATTTTGACGGAAATTAACGAATGATTTCGGATGGACTTTAGTCGCCGAAGTTAAAACCGCAAAAATTCTGGCTTTTGAATCGCATCGTCATATCTATGATTAAGTATGCGGATTTTATGGTTGTCAGCGTGATCTGCTTGTTATGGGTACGTATTTCAAACAAACACAGAAACCGAACAACCATATCCGAGTATTTTTCACTTCCAACGTCGCGTCATCCACGGAGATCAAAGCAACTTTACGACTTGAACGACAGTAAAATGACGCCAGCATTGTGCAACCTTTTGATTTGTGTAGACAAAGATCTGCTGTGCATATGCAACCAATTCTTTACATATCCTGCTATTACCATTCGACTCCTGACCATTCCATACAAAAGCTATTTACATTTAGCCGTGTCGGCTCAAGCAGTGCTAAGAAACGTTAATTATAAGACATATGTTATGTTGTAGTTGATATTGTAACAAACATCCGGACGCACCAATACAGTAATTAGACCAATAATCATATTTTGGCTAGTCAGTCATATATGCTATAGCGTTCATAGACCAATGAACATCAAACGGCTCCTCAATTTCCTCGTCTGAAGAGTACACTCATAAACACTGCCGTGTATATAAGCAGGCACTAAAAATGTCGGGACAAGAAAGAATTATGAACTGAAATATGTATGAAAGACACAGGCCCTATATAATAACTTATAGTGCTTTTCTTAAACAAGACGGAAATTTATCACTAAAATCTGAGTTGATAAGTGAAATTTTACAATTTCACTAAAATCTGAGTTGATAAGTGAAAATTTACAATTATGAACGTTATTTGAGGTCGATTCAGGAATTTATTTACCAAAAATGATTAACCAAGTTTGAAAGCAAGTAAAACGTTATTAATTATTCCTACGACTTCCGAAATATTGTACGTATATTCTTCCGTAATTCAAATGTTGGAACACCAAGGTCACACCAAAGACTACTAACCTAACGTAAGCCATGTATATCAAGTTCATACAGATTTAATCAACCATGTGCTTGTGTCAGGGATAACCGTCAATCGGAACTCCTCGCAGAGGGGTTCCGACTGGGATAACCGTTAGACAGACAATATGAAAAGGAATGATTTGATGCCTCAAGAGTTACATTTCCAGGCATGGTTTGTCCTTGAATAACATGACGTATGTTTTGTTATCGACACTGTGGTGGATTTTCTCCTTTGATTTGCAAACAAATCTTTAATTGGAGTTAATTATGTCTTTTACGTAATTAAAAACGTTAGAAATGAATATGATACCATAATCCACATTCACTTTGATACCCGATTCACTAATGTGTAGGGGCCGTGGTGACCGAGTTGTTAAGGTGTCCCGACACTTTATCACTAGCCCTCCACCTCTGGGTTGTGGGTTCGAACCTACGTGGGGCAGCTGCCAGGTACTGACTGTAGACCGGTGGTTTTTCTCCGGGTACCAGGAATATCCTTAAATGACCCTGGCTGTTAATAGGACGTTAAACAAAATAAACCAAACCACTAATGTGTCATAAAACATATAAATTACATATATATACTCAGTACCCATTGACACTCCCGTACGTTATCAATGAATCGGCATAATTATAATACATATTCTACCATGTTTGCTATGTAACGCCAGTTTTGATTGGTTAAAAACCATGTATTATTTTCCAATAACCCCGCTCGTGCCAATAATACACGCTCGTGAGTCACGGCTGTTACAATTTTAAATATCTAATATTCACCCGTTTTTTAAAAGGTTACTATAGCCGAGTGGGCTAATGGGTTAGTCTTTCAATATATTTTTATCACGACGCGAGTTCGAATCCTACGGAGGCCCCCACTTTTTTTTCTTTTTTTTTATCCATTTTTTTTTTAAATTTTCAAAATCAATGCCATATGATAGATGCTCTTGATCGTAGTACTGTATTGCCTGTATATTTCATCAACAAATAATGCAATACTCAAGAAATAAATTACAAGGTTTTCCCGGGGTTTCTTTGCTGCTTTTCTATTAGAAAGAGGTCGATCTGAGAACTAAACAGTACATGGAAGAATAGAAATAATCAACTTTGACTCGTGTATTGTTGCAGGATATACAACTCGGACTCGGATATTTTGCAATTTTAATTAATAACTCAGGCCTGCGGCCTTCGTTATTAATTTAATTGAAAAATTTCCTCGTCCTCGTTGTATATCCTGCAATAATACACGAATCATCGTTAATTATTTCTTAAGTAAAACTAGATTGTTGGAACACGAAGATGGTGAGTCATACTCTTTTCTTCATAATAACAATCGTTTATAACATAAACTGTTTATTAACAACCAGAAAGAATACTGACATAATAACGAAACCATAATTCAAACAGAAAATATGCAAAATATGTTCAAAAACTTGCATGAAGACCCTTGGGAAAGTACCGTGCGAATATGACCAGGCGTTCAAGGAGAGTAAGCGTTTTCTGCTTTATCGGCGACACCCGCCATACAAATTTAGGTCAAATCCGGTTACGTCATAATCTTATATTCTGAACATATGTATAACGAATAAGAACGGATGTCTCTGTTTATCCCGTTTAGATAAGAAAACATATCGATAAAACTTTGAAAATTCTTATCAGAGACGTAAATCAGAATAATGGGAAACATTTGAGCAATCATAACATATCAAGTACTCTTTTGGACACCTACAACTGGTGCCTCTGTGTTCACAATCAGTGATACAGGGTATCGGCTTCGTCGTTATACATTGACAGCTGTATGCGTTGTCTGGCATAACATGGATTTTCATGAGGTCAAAATAGATTCGCCTGTAATGATTTCACATAAAAAAAAGGGCGAATGCCAAGACAGAGATTAGATTTATTGCAGAAAGACAGCTGTTGGGAGTAATTCATGTATAACCTCTTGTTAGCATGAATCTAGAGTTATCACGTAACTACCGTGTCAAACAGAATATACGGTCAGGGATTCGATACCAAACATATTTTGAAACAATAGTGTTCTTGTTTATCACCACGGAACAAAAGTCTTCTAGTTACGCTATAAAGTGACAGTAACAATGATATCAAAATAAAGACAAAAGGAGTGACGACTTTGTATGACGTCACGCCGAAGACAAATGACACAATAGGCACAGCGTCATCATTGTATTGTCAACAATCAATGCTAACGTAATTTATATTTTAATCAAGTTGCATTTTATATGAGAAGTCTTTATCCCATTTTAAAATTCATATAAATCTAGATTTAATATTTCTCGTTTGGTCGATTTTTAATCTTTTTTTTTTATTCTCCTATGACGTAAACCTGTAACAGGATTAATTTTAAATATACAGTCATATTATCTGTGACGTCAAGTGAAACGGATGTTAAGAAGATTATGTGCCTATTAAGTAGCAAATGGTATTTAAATCATTCATAATACTGAAAATTATAATCTCGATAATCATATACACCCGATACTGATAGAAATTATTTACTTAATGTGACGTCATTAATTTGAAATATATTCGATATTATTTAGATTTTTGCTATATACGTAAACATGTCTTCCTTTATAAAGGTTTTTGTAACACAGAATGACATTTGTTACATTATTTAAATCATAGTGCAGTAAACTATATATCACTAGACATGATCTGCAAAAATATAAAAATACGTACTCAATGAATAGTGTGCTTATATTAACCCGTGCAGGGAATTGAAAGACATCTTGTCTTTGATATGATGATTTAGTTTAATTTCGTTTTGAAGTTTACACTAAATCCAGACTCCTTAATGCTTAATATTTCTCCCAAAACACATTTACAGATACCATCTTTCATGAACCACTTCAGTTGCTATTCGTGAAGGAAGATGTTTCCATAGATAACATAAATTTGACCCTAAGTATGTACGTAGTGAACTAAGGATAAGATAACTGTCAGATTTAGTGGATGAAATATATATTATAATCAATCATTGTTAACCCAAAATCAATTGTAAATTGCGTTATTTATAATGTTTGTTGGGGGTCTCCCTGTAGTAGTTGGTGACTACCTCACTGAATAACATACGGGAGGCCTATCGCATGCCATCCTGAACAATTTGGGCAAATTGTCTTGCACAAGGACACAACCATGACAGCACAGACAGGCCCGCTTCTCATGATCAGCCTCCCTTGAAACACAAACCGACACGGGTAGGGAGCTTCAAACCACGAACCTTGGATCATCACCTGAGGTTACGTGGCCAGAATTATTATAAGGGTTATATTTTTGATGTTTCGTAATTACGGATACCACGAAAGTCAAATCAATGAGAAAATAATGGACCATCTATATATTGGCTATAGATATGAAGCCTGAGAAACACCGCGAAAATTTGAATAATAAAGCACCGCGAAAATTTGAATAATAAAACACAAGCTTTTGAAGTATCAGCAGACATCAATCGATGAACATCTAATCAGAATATTAATTTAAATGCTGAGTTCAATACATTGATTGGCTACCAGATTTCTTCAGCAGCCAATCAGGCATTGCAACCAAAAAGAAAAATACGTCGTTTAGGATAACACAAAGCTTACAATCGACAAATAATCTCTATCATTGTATTAAAAAGGAACTCACCTGATTATTTGAAGATCCATATTCATGACAGATTTTGCTAAGTCTGTAGTGCAGGATGTGAGAACTATTACATGGTGTCAATCTTTAAGTCCCCTGAAGCACGTTTCATAATTCTGTTCATTATCCACGCGCCTATGAAGAACACGGCCTCTACATTTCCCTCTGAGGAAGTCTTGTTGTGAACGTCCGTTTGGAAGGTTCCACAACAACGGTGACTGGACTTGCTTGCAGAGAAGACGTGAAAGCTAATACCAAGAGCTAATTTATCCTTCATTTGTCATTTCCGTTATGTGTGTGATGTCTATGGACGAATCATCATTATTTTTCCCGCTGAAATCTCCATCGTGCAGCCTCTGTATCTCTCTGCAATATGTATTATATAAATCAGTTCAGCAAGATACTATATATCTATAAACATATATATATATATATGCTTATATATCAATCAGGTGTGTCTCTCAATCACATCAAGAAGTACTAACGTCAGTCAGTGTATTCCGCCACAGTTGTTATGACGAGAGCGATGGGTTAAGATGATAAAACGTTTGGACGGGAATGCGAGAAAACATGATTGCGAATTCGGTAGGGGAATTAGGAACCGTTAGCGATTTAGCCTTAACTAAAAGATCAGAGCTGTGCTAAGTGTGTAGAAAGGTCAGAGTGTTATCGCTGTAAAACAGACACAATCATGTAAAATCTATTAACTATTGAAAAAATACGAAGTATCTTTCCGGAAAATTCTCAACGGAGTAGAAGTTTCTAACACCGTTTAACATGCATTGGTAGCAACAGATAATGTCATTTATCAGATTCTGAACACGTGGTAACGATTTGGGTTTTATTTTGTACTGCCGGTAGAGAAAATACATAATTCGCATTCGAAGAGACTTTATTTTCATTTTTCAATAAGATATGCTAAATGATTCGCGATATACGAATGAGTTCATTTATGAAGACTTATGGTATCGTGTATGAATCTCCGTATTGAAGAGTTCCAAAATAACAACATACATATACGGAAGATTTAACAAGATATATTGAAATGAAATCCATATGTATGTATATGTTCAGTACAAAAATGACCCTAGCAATGCATGACTCGGTCATCAAATTGATTTCCGCTGACATAGAAGATTCACCTGAACACAGGTAAGGGATCGCATAACGCATTAAAAAATCGCGCGCATGTCGTGTAGACAACGTGCGCATATATGTGCGATTAAGATTGGACTATCAATATTGCGAAACGACAAAAAATACGGAATGAGTCGTATCATTGACTTAGATAGATTAAAATCGCATTTAAGTTTTTATATGAAATTTCAGTCCATACGTAATAAAAAAAATCAAGCTTGGATTATCTGGATAGACCCATTCAGATAAATTTACATGTACATATTTGTATGATTACGTTTTCATAAGGTATACATATCCATCTACAGTTGGTCTAATATATTTTGTATATATCGTACCCACGGGAGTGTTTCCAACGTTTTGGAGAAGAAAGAAATTGAAGAGGATTTGTAAGACTAGTGCAAAGCAATTATGAAGTCAGATTTGTACTTACTATATAGGTAAAAGAAGTAAACATACAAGTAAATCTATTTGAAACAGTAATCAAGCCTCGCTCTCTGTTTAAGTATATTTACTGCCTGGTTACAAATGTATCACCCGTGTTACCGTGTAAACCGACAGAGGATATTTGTTCTCAATCGGAAAAACATAAACAAAGCATAATAAATCATCTTAACAAATGACTGTATTTGCAATAATTTTTTCTACAGATTCTACGTGAAAATAAGCACCTTATGTTAGACCGTAACGCCTCTTTTTGTAGTCCATGGGTTGTTGGAATGAACATCGTATGCTTACATGTATACACGTGTCCTGCACGTGCGTATTTGCACGTTAGATCATCTTACACCCTTTAATAAGTAAGACAGAGAATAACAATATTCTAGTACTCCCCACGATAGAAAAACCTACACACATTGTACCATGTCCCCTTAACCACTTACCTGAGTTTATGAATGTGTTTGTAATATCAAGAGTTGTGTTGTTGTGTAGTAATGCAATGTGCGGGAGAATGTGTTTTCTTAGATATAATAACCGGCGCCTAATTATTTTGTTGCAATAAATAGATAAGATATGCCAATAAACAATAACAGTATGTCATCGTCCTTCCCGGGCATGAAACAAAAGATGGAATACAAAGTCAACCGGCGAGAAAAGAACAATACAGACGGGGCGGACAAATAATGACATAATGTCAACGTTTTGGCATGAAACAAAAGATGGAATGCAAAGTCAACCGGCGAGAAAAGAACAATTAAGAAGGGGCGGACAAACTATGGCAATTCATGAACCTCTCATAGATATACATGCAGCGGTTCAGCAGGTTTCAGCATTCTCGAAACAACAGGTTGAATTTTAGTGATGGTTGGCGTTGAAATCAGTTTTTGCATGATTATCTTATGAACGTTTTCATTATATATATACGCCCGTTCGTCATATCTGCAGGGTTTCTATAAGAGAAGGATAATGTGGAGGTGAAATTCAGATCTATTCTTTTTATCTACGTTGTTAATATTTGATCTGTAGTGATGAAGTCAATGTGCAGTATTGTGAATAAATGAAAATCAGATTTCATGTCGAAAACAAGAAACAACATCTTTTTAGAGGTACATGTTAACGATTCCTATATAAGCAGTAAATACGTCTAAAATGAAAAGAAAAAAGAACAGGAAGAAAGGAAGTGCATCCACATATAATAATGAATAATGAATTGATAATATAGAGGGGAGATAACTCCAAGCAAAGAAATATTTTATGCATGTAGTTTAATTTTCTATAAAACATAATTGATACTTATTTAATGGAAAAATATACCATTCTTCTGATCAACTAATTCTCATAAACTTATAAAACAGGCAGTTCCTGGATAAAAAAGCTCAACCGTTTTTTTTAGTAAACTAACAAAGCAGTATAGTTCGCTCAATATGTACATATATTACTGATTGCTATGTTAAAAAAGAATCGGGCTTCTAAGTTAGGTATAATGAACCCTTTAGTAATTAGTACTTGTATCTTCAGATAGTGGACATAATACAATGCAATTCCAATCTTTGCAGACAAGTTTCATATCTTATAAAAGTTAAGGACATTGGATTCGGTCTATATACTGTTCGATCAAAATTTCTTTCAACCAGGTTGATAAAACACCATATTAACCTCAGCAAAGGTCCATAATTGATACACATAATTTGCTTTTATAACATACTCTTCTAAGACTTCCTGAATGCATGTAAATGTACATCATTATTGACATAATTATCTTAGTGATTAGTTTGCGCAGTGGAAACACACTTGTCTTTCACCTAGGCGGCAGGGGTTCGATTCCCCGATCGGATATCATATGTTATGGGGTCACCTGCCCGACCACGTGGGTTTGTTACTCCGGTTTCCTCACACAGTAAGACACCACACACGCTGACATCCGGGCAATCGGGAGTGATTAATAGAAGTTAATATACATTGTTTTGCATTTTTTTGTAAAATAAATAGAGTTTACATAGTTATCTGTTAATTATATCATTTGTAAGATTTGTAAGATGATACTTAAATATATTAACAATTATATAATAATCACGTGGTGCTATACTGTGTTCAAGTTTTTGATTTTGTTTGTTTGTTTGTTTTTTTGTTGTTTTTTTTTTTCTTCTTTTTTTTTTTTTTTCTTTTTTTGTTTTTTTATTGTGTATAAAACATCGAGTGCAGTCTAAACCACTGGAGCTGTAAAAAGACAACCATAATGAATCAAGAGGGATTAAGCCGATTAATTAATCTTTATTTTTATTTTTTCATTTATTTATTATTTATTTATTTTAAATATTAGACTCTATATAATGGCTTTTAACTGCAAACGCATACAGTCTAATTTCTAAGGTTCATTTCTGTACTAAATACATAAATAAAATTTCATTCTCGAATCCATTTAATCCGATTAATCTATTCATATACATGTCTACTGTTTATCATGCTATCGCTTACTTGGCAAGTATACATCAAAAATATTTAATTTGCATTGAAACAAATTGTTGCAATTTATTGGATCTAATTTTGTCTAAATAACTTTGAGAGTTAAACGTTGAATAGGACATATCCGGACTGTAAATTTATTGTACTAAAGACACAAATTAGCTACTGATTGTCGATATATGTAGATTCGTGAATACATCATACAGATGTTTTATCATCTGACTGATATCACGGGCCATTACTGCGAAAATCGAGAAAGAATTTTAGTAAGATTAACATATATACAAATATACCATAACAATAGCAAGATCACAATAGGACGAACTATTTACAAACGAGAAATTTAAATATATTCAAGGAAGGCAAGAGGACTTATAGCAGAGAGGTAAACAAATATATATAAAGCAAAGTCATGTCATGTTCTCAATGTAAGAACCGCGAAGTGAAAGCGGAAACCAAATAACAATACCAAATATTGTTATATGGAAATAAAATTGATGTTTGTTGGATAAACTATCCTTCAAATTTTACACAATTCAATACACATTATTGGTGTCTTCAGGCTCAATCGCTCAGACCTGTACACTACTGGTGTCTTCAGATTCCATCGCTCAGATTGTACATTATTGGTGTCTTCAGACTCCATTACTCAGACCTGTACATTATTGGTGTCTTCAGATTCCATCACTCAGACCTGTACATTGTTGGTGTCTTCAGACTCCATCGCTCAGATTGTACATTATTGGTGTCTTCAGACTCCATCACTCAGACCTGTACATTATTGATGTCTTCAGACTCCATTCCTCAGACCTGTACATTATTGGTGTCTCCAGACTCCATTACTCAGACCTATACGATATTGGTGTCTCCAGACTCCATTACTCAGACCTGTACATTATTGGTGTTCAGACTCCATCACTCAGACCTGTATATTATTGATGTCTTCAGACTCCATCACTCAGACCTGTATATTATTGGTGTCCTCAGACTCCATACGTCAGACCTGTATATTATTGATGTCTTCAGACTCCATTTCTCAGACCTGTACATTATTGTTGTCTTCAGACTCCATCACTCAGACCTGTACATTATTGGTGTCTTCAGACTCCATCACTCAGACCTGTATATTATTGATGTCTTCAGACTCCATCACCCAGACCTGTATATTATTGATGTCTTCAGACTCCATCACCCAGACCTCTACATTATTGGTGTCTTCAGACTCCATTACTCAGACCTGTACATTATTGGTGTCTTTAGACTCCATTACTCAGACCTGTACATTATTGGTGTCTTCAGACTCCATTACTCAGACCTGTACATTATTGGTGTCCTCAGACTCCATTACTCAGACCTGTACATTATTGGTGTCTTCAGACCCCATTCCTCAGACCTGTAAAATGTTGGTGTCTTCAGACCCCATTCCTCAGACCTGTACATTATTGGTGTCTTCAGACTCCATCACTCAGACCTGTACATCATCGGTGTCTTTAGACTCCATTACTCAGACCTGTACATTATTGGTGTCTTCAGACCCCATTCCTCAGACCTGTACAATGTTGGTGTCTTCAGACCCCATTCCTCAGACCTGTACATTATTGGTGTCTTCAGACTCCATTCCTCAGACCTGTACATTATTGGTGTCTTCAGACTCCATTACTCAGACCTGTACATTATTGGTGTCTTCAGACTCCATCACTCAGACCTGTACATTATTGATGTCTTCAGACTCCATTCCTCAGATCTGTACATTATTGGTGTCTTCAGACTCCATCACTCAGACCTGTAAATTATTGGTGTCTTCAGACCCCATTCCTCAGACCTGTACATTATTGGTGTCTTCAGACTCCATTACTCAGACCTGTACATTATTGGGGTCTTCAGACTCCATTACTCAGACCTGTACATTATTGGTGTCTTCAGACTCCATTACTCAGACCTGTATATTATTGGTGTCTTCAGACTCCATCACTCAGACCTGTACATTATTGGTGTCTTCAGACTCCATCACTCAGACCTGTACATTATTGGTGTCTTCAGACTCCATCACTCAGACCTGTACATTATTGGTGTCTTCAGACTCCATCACTCAGACCTGAACAGTATTGGTGTCTTCAGACTCCATTACTCAGACCTGTACATTATTGGTGTCTTCAGACTCCATCACTCAGACCTGTACATTATTGCTGTCTTCACACTCCATTCCTCAGACATGTACATTATTGGTGTCTTCAGACTCCATTACTCAGACCTATACATTATTGGTGTCTTCAGACTCCATTACTCAGACCTGTACATTGTTGGTGTCTTCAGACTCCATTACTCAGACCTGTACATTATTGGTGTCTTCAGATTCCATCACTCAGACCTGTACATTGTTGGTGTCTTCAGACTCCATCGCTCAGATTGTACATTATTGGTGTCTTCAGACTCCATCACTCAGACCTGTACATTATTGATGTCTTCAGACTCCATTCCTCAGACCTGTACATTATTGGTGTCTCCAGACTCCATTACTCAGACCTATACGATATTGGTGTCTCCAGACTCCATTACTCAGACCTGTACATTATTGGTGTTCAGACTCCATCACTCAGACCTGTATATTATTGATGTCTTCAGACTCCATCACTCAGACCTGTATATTATTGGTGTCCTCAGACTCCATACGTCAGACCTGTATATTATTGATGTCTTCAGACTCCATTTCTCAGACCTGTACATTATTGTTGTCTTCAGACTCCATCACTCAGACCTGTACATTATTGGTGTCTTCAGACTCCATCACTCAGACCTGTATATTATTGATGTCTTCAGACTCCATCACCCAGACCTGTATATTATTGATGTCTTCAGACTCCATCACCCAGACCTCTACATTATTGGTGTCTTCAGACTCCATTACTCAGACCTGTACATTATTGGTGTCTTCAGACTCCATTACTCAGACCTGTACATTATTGGTGTCTTCAGACTCCATTACTCAGACCTGTACATTATTGGTGTCCTCAGACTCCATTACTCAGACCTGTACATTATTGGTGTCTTCAGACCCCATTCCTCAGACCTGTAAAATGTTGGTGTCTTCAGACCCCATTCCTCAGACCTGTACATTATTGGTGTCTTCAGACTCCATCACTCAGACCTGTACATCATCGGTGTCTTTAGACTCCATTACTCAGACCTGTACATTATTGGTGTCTTCAGACCCCATTCCTCAGACCTGTACAATGTTGGTGTCTTCAGACCCCATTCCTCAGACCTGTACATTATTGGTGTCTTCAGACCCCATTCCTCAGACCTGTACATTATTGGTGTCTTCAGACTCCATTACTCAGACCTGTACATTATTGGTGTCTTCAGACTCCATCACTCAGACCTGTACATTATTGATGTCTTCAGACTCCATTCCTCAGATCTGTACATTATTGGTGTCTTCAGACTCCATCACTCAGACCTGTACATTATTGGTGTCTTCAGACCCCATTCCTCAGACCTGTACATTATTGGTGTCTTCAGACTCCATTACTCAGACCTGTACATTATTGGGGTCTTCAGACTCCATTACTCAGACCTGTACATTATTGGTGTCTTCAGACTCCATTACTCAGACCTGTATATTATTGGTGTCTTCAGACTCCATCACTCAGACCTGTACATTATTGGTGTCTTCAGACTCCATCACTCAGACCTGTACATTATTGGTGTCTTCAGACTCCATCACTCAGACCTGAACAGTATTGGTGTCTTCAGACTCCATTACTCAGACCTGTACATTATTGGTGTCTTCAGACTCCATCACTCAGACCTGTACATTATTGCTGTCTTCACACTCCATTCCTCAGACATGTACATTATTGGTGTCTTCAGACTCCATTACTCAGACCTATACATTATTGGTGTCTTCAGACTCCATTACTCAGACCTGTACATTGTTGGTGTCTTCAGACTCCATTACTCAGACCTGTATATTATTGATGTCTTCAGACTCCATTCCTCAGACCTGTATATTATTGATGTCTTCAGACTCCATTACTCAGACCTGTACATTATTGGTGTCTTCAGACTCCATTACTCAGACCTGTACATTATTGCTGTCTTCAGACTCCATTACTCAGATTGTACATTATTGGTGTCTTCAGACTCCATTACTCAGACCTGTACATTATTGGTGTCTTCAGACTCCATTACTCAGACCTGTACATTATTGGTGTCTTCAGACTCCGTTCCTCAGACCTGTATATTAGTGGTGTCTTCAGACTCCATTACTCAGACCTGTACATTATTGGTGTCTTCAGACTCCATTACTCAGACCTGTACATTATTGGTGTCTTCAGACTCCATTACTCAGACCTGTACATTATTGGTGTCTTCAGACTCCATCACTCAGACATGTACATTATTGGTGTCTTCAGACTCCATCACTCAGACCTTTACATTATTGGTGTCTTCAGACTCCATTACTCAGACCTGTACATTATTGGTGTCTTCAGACTCCATTACTCAGACCTGTATATTATTGATGTCTTCAGACTCCATTCCTCAGACCTGTACATTATTGGTGTCTTCAGACTCCATCACTCAGACCTGTACATTATTGGTGTCTTCAGACTCCATTACTCAGACCTGTACATTGTTGGTGTCTTCAGACTCCATCACTCAGACCTGTACATTATTGGTGTCTTCAGACTCCATTACTCAGACCTGTACATTATTAGTGTCTTCAGACTCCATTACTCTACTCAGACCTGTACATTATTGGTGTCTTCATACTCCATCACTCAGACCTGTACATTATTGGTGTCCTCAGACTCCATCACTCAGACCTGTACATTATTGGTGTCTTCAGACTCCATCACTCAGACCTGTACATTATTGGTGTCTTCAGACTCCATCACTCAGACCTGTACATTATTGGTGTCTTCAGACTCCATCACTCAGACCTGTACATTATTGGAGTCTTCAGACTCCATTCCTCAGACCTGTATATTATTGATGTCTTGAGACTCCATCACTCAGACCTGTACATTATTGGGGTCTTCAGACTCCATCACTCAGACCTGTACATTATTGGTGTCTTCAGACTCCATCACTCAGACCTGTACATTATTGGTGTCTTCAGACTCCATCACTCAGACCTGTACATTATTGGTGTCTTCAGACTCCATCACTCAGACCTGTACATTATTCGTGTCTTCAGACTCCATCACTCAGACCTGTACATTATTGGTGTCTTCAGACTCCATCACTCAGACCTCTACATTATTGGTGTCTTCAGACTCCATCACTCAGACCTCTACATTATTGGTGTCTTCAGACTCCATCACTCAGACCTGTACATTATTGGTGTCTTCAGACTCCATCACTCAGACCTCTACATTATTGGTGTCTTCAGACTCCATCACTCAGACCTGTACATTATTAGTGTCTTCAGACTCCATTCCTCACACCTGTACATTATTGGTGTCTTCAGAATCCATTCCTCAGACCTGTACATTATTGGTGTCTTCAGACTCCATTACTCAGACCTGTATATTATTGATGTCTTCAGACTCCATTCCTCAGACCTGTACATTATTGGTGTCTTCAGACTCCATCACTCAGACCTGTACATTATTGGTGTCTTCAGACTCCATTACTCAGACCTGTACATTGTTGGTGTCTTCAGACTCCATCACTCAGACCTGTACATTATTGGTGTCTTCAGACTCCATTACTCAGACCTGTACATTATTAGTGTCTTCAGACTCCATTACTCTACTCAGACCTGTACATTATTGGTGTCTTCATACTCCATCACTCAGACCTGTACATTATTGGTGTCCTCAGACTCCATCACTCAGACCTGTACATTATTGGTGTCTTCAGACTCCATCACTCAGACCTGTACATTATTGGTGTCTTCAGACTCCATCACTCAGACCTGTACATTATTGGTGTCTTCAGACTCCATTACTCAGACCTGTACATTATTGGAGTCTTCAGACTCCATTCCTCAGACCTGTATATTATTGATGTCTTGAGACTCCATCACTCAGACCTGTACATTATTGGGGTCTTCAGACTCCATCACTCAGACCTGTACATTATTGGTGTCTTCAGACTCCATCACTCAGACCTGTACATTATTGGTGTCTTCAGACTCCATCACTCAGACCTGTACATTATTGGTGTCTTCAGACTCCATCACTCAGACCTGTACATTATTCGTGTCTTCAGACTCCATCACTCAGACCTGTACATTATTGGTGTCTTCAGACTCCATCACTCAGACCTCTACATTATTGGTGTCTTCAGACTCCATCACTCAGACCTGTACATTATTAGTGTCTTCAGACTCCATTACTCAGACCTGTACATTATTGGTGTCTTCAGAATCCATTCCTCAGACCTGTACATTATTGGTGTCTTCAGACTCCGTTCCTCAGACCTGTATATTAGTGGTGTCTTCAGACTCCATTACTCAGACCTGTACATTATTGGTGTCTTCAGACTCCATTACTCAGACCTGTACATTATTGGTGTCTTCAGACTCCATTACTCAGACCTGTACATTAGTGGTGTCTTCAGACTCCATTCCTCAGACCTGTACATTATTGGTGTCTTCAGACTCCATCACTCAGACCTGTACATTATTAGTGTCTTCAGACTCCATTCCTCAGACCTATACATTGTTGGTGTCTTCAGACTCCATTACTCAGACCTGTACATTATTGGTGTCTTCAGACTCCATTACTCAGACCTGTACATTATTGGTGTCCTCAGACTCCATTACTCAGACCTGTACATCATCGGTGTCTTTAGGCTCCATTACTCAGACCTGTACATTATTGGTGTCTTCACACTCCATCACTCAGACCTGTACATTATTGGTGTCTTCAGACTCCATTACTCAGACCTGTACATTATTGGTGTCTTCAGACTCCATCACTCAGACCTGTACATTATTGATGTCTTCAGACTCCATTCCTCAGATCTGTACATTATTGGTGTCTTCAGACTCCATTACTCAGACCTGTATATTATTGATGTCTTCAGACTCCATTCCTCAGACCTGTACATTATTGGTGTCTTCAGACTCCATTACTCAGACATGTACATTATTGGTGTCTTCAGACTCCATTACTCAGACCTGTACATTATTGGTGTCTTCAGACTCCATCACTCAGACCTGTACATTATTGGTGTCTTCAGACTCCATTCCTCAGACCTGTACATTATTGGGGTCTTCAGACTCCATTACTCAGACCTGTACATTATTGGTGTCTTCAGACTCCATCAATCAGACCTGTACATTATCGGTGTCTTCAGACTCCATCAATCAGACCTATACATTATTGGTGTCTTCAGACTCCATTCCTCAGACCTGTACATTATTGGTGTCTTCAGACTCCATCACTCAGACCTGTACATTATTGGTGTCTTCAGACTCCATTACTCAGACCTGTACATTATCGGTGTCTTCAGACTCCATCAATCAGACCTATACATTATTGGTGTCTTCAGACTCCATTCCTCAGACCTGTACATTATCGGTGTCTTCAGACTCCATCAATCAGACCTATACATTATTGGTGTCTTCAGACTCCATCAATCAGACCTATACATTATCGGTGTCTTCAGACTCCATCAATCAGACCTGTACATTATTGGTGTCTTCAGACTCCATTCCTCAGACCTGTACATTATTGGTGTCTTCAGACTCCATTACTCAGACCTGTACGTTATTGGTGTCTTCAGACTCCATTCCTCAGACCTGTACATTATCGGTGTCTTCAGACTCCATCAATCAGACCTATACATTATTGGTGTCTTCAGACTCCATTCCTCAGACCTGTACGTTATTGGTGTCTTCAGACTCCATTCCTCAGACCTGTACATTATTGGTGTCTTCAGACTCCATTCCTCAGACCTGTACATTATTGGTGTCTTCAGACTCCATTACTCAGACCTGTACATTATTGGTGTCTTCAGACTCCATTCCTCAGACCTGTACATTATTGGTGTCTTCAGACTCCATCAATCAGACCTGTACATTATTGGTGTCTTCAGACTCCATCAATCAGACCTATACATTATTGGTGTCTTCAGACTCCATTACTCAGACCTATACGATATTGGTGACTTCAGACTCTATCTCCCAGACCTGTACATGCATGGTGTTTATTCTAAATAAACCTATTTTTCATCAACCTTGGAATGAATCAGGCTGCATCAGTATCCTAATCCATTATGATACATGTTAAAGCTAAACCCACATCAACGCTTTTCAATGTTACCGCTCCTTTTGTCGGTCAAAAGGACCAAACATTTTCGCTGTCATATGTAAATGTACTAATAGAATATCAGAAACAGAAATCCGGTTATTCTGTTAAGTGCGTTCATGATATTTGAATATGCTATTCCTCTGTGTAATTTTTGTACCATACTTCATATTTTCTACATAGTACAAACCATTAAGGAATCAAAATTGAAGAGTTGGAATTTTGGAATCACATATACTACATGTATATGATATAAGTTTGCATGTCATAGTATTTTATTGTGTTCCTACAAGTGTTAAGACAGACATATTGCTGGTGTTTGTTACGGGAATTTTCACCAGGATGTCGATTTTCGATCACCTTGCTTGCCGCTAATACTGCTAAGTGCATAGCCTGTTACTGTAGCATGTCGTGTTTTCCGCGTGTGTAGAGTTAAAATCCTCCTCCTCCTTCCCTCATCCTTCCTCCTCCTCCCCTATCCTCCTCCTCCTATCCTTCTCCTCCTTCTCATCCTCCTCTTCCTATCCTCCTCCCTCCTCGCCTTCCTTCCTTCCTTCCTTCCTTCCTTCCTTCCTTCCTTCCTTCCTTCCTTCCTTCCTTCCTTCCTTCCTCCCTCCTCCTCCTCCTCCTCCTCCTCCTCCTCCTCCTCCTCGTACACTACACTATGTACCAGGGTGATATACTGTTTAATGCCATGTAACAATTACAGTGTTAAAACCAGCAGAAGGTAATTAGTAAGGTGAGATAATGGGTATGTACTTTTGCGATACGGATCGTTACCTGAACTGATATGAGATGTATTCACCTACACAGAAGTACAATCTAGGGTTCAGGAGCGTAACAATTCAATGGCAACTCCATTATAGACTTAATTCTGGTAAGGTATACGTATCTAATGACGATTTTGGTTGGCACCAGCTGTTTCATGGGGGAATTCTGACCTTCTGCTGAACAGAAAATCTCAGTTACAACATGCCGCATTCCAGAAGGTTAATACGAAGTCAAACGTTTGTCCAAATGTCTTATGTATGTTTAAGGTTGTTTGTTTGTTAACTTCTATATGTTTGTAATCAAATCCATGAAATGTAAACAAAAGAGTGGAATTCTAATTCAAACGGATGAACACGAGCAGGGTAGATCATATCCTCAATCTAATGAAATATTAGACGTGAAAACTCCACTCCTCTACGATACACTGCAATACAATAATTGTATTGCAGTGTATCGTAGAGGAGCTTGTATTGCAGTGTATCGTAGAGGAGCTTGTGTTGCAGTGTATCGTAGAGGAGCTTGTGTTGCAGTGTATCGTAGAGGAGCTTGTATTGCAGTGTATCGTAGAGGAGCTTGTGTTGCAGTGTATCGTAGAGGAGCTTGAATTGCAGTGTATCGTAGAGGAGCTTGTGTTGCAGTGTATCGTAGAGGAGCTTGTATTGCAGTGTATCGTAGAGGAGCTTGTATTGCAGTGTATCGTAGAGGAGCTTGTATTGCAGTGTATCGTAGAGGAGCTTGTGTTGCAGTGTATCGTAAGTCGTAGAGGAGCTTGTGTTGCAGTGTATCGTAGAGGAGCTTGTATTTCAGTGTATCGTAGAGGAGCTTGTGTTGCAGTGTATCGCATAGGGGAGTAAATTACAAGTAGATCTATAATTTTGATTAGATTATTTATGTCCTCAAAATGGTAACTATGGTGATAATATTGAACCCTCAGGTATATCAACAACCATCTAGCACGTCTATCTTCATATCACACAAGGAAATCGAATAGGTCTCAATGAGATTATAATGTCTATTACAAAACTATGGTGTTCCGTTAGGGCTTAATTTAGAATATCGCTCCTTCGCTCCTTCGACCTAAACGCGAAGGAGCAAAGGAGCGAAAACACGATGGCGAAGGAGCGAAAACACGATGGCCTTCGTCATCATGTTTTCGCTCCTTCGCCATCGTATTTTCGCTCCTTCGCTTCTTCGCTATCGCGTTCTCGCTCCTTCGCCATCGTATTTTCGCTCCTTCGCCATCGTGTTTTCGCCCCTTGCTCCTTCGCGTTTAGGTCGAAGGAGCGATATTGGAAATTTGGCCCTGACGGAACACCATACAAAACTTCACCATGTCTTCATCAACCTGCTTATCTGAGAAGAATATTTCTTTCAGCAATCGAAGACAACAGGTTTTTTTCTTATTATCAACGATACAACACCTCAAACTTACCAGCATGCCTGTATGTTAAACTTAGCTATTCCCAATTTCCAGTTTCGTACTCTGTGCCAGTCCGTTTGAATGGCGCCCCTCAATAGACAAAAAAGTAAAGAGTTGAACTATTTAACAACAAGAAAGATTGCATAAGATAAAATTCATCCATTAAACTGTTAACACACTGTGTAAGCTTCATTATTCCCAAGATCCCTTTTCTTCATGGGATATTTTATTGACAAAAAAAAATCCAGCATCCTGCTTCAATGTCCTCACACAAGAGGTCTCCCAGATCCTTATCGATAAACTAGACATGTAATTTTTAAATGTTCGTGATATCCCTTACCTTTCATAATTATGTTGATATAGTATCTACGATTATTAATCCATAAATCATGTTTTACAAGATTTGTTCACGGTAATTTGATACACAAATACATTATTCATAGCAGTATAGAAAATTCAGGTAAATATATTTGAAGAAATATTACTCGTATGTTTAAATACATGCCGATTAAAAGATGTAAAGAACATGAATATTTAATCGTTCACATAAAATATCAATTAACAAACAAATAAGTAAATAATCCACGAAAAAAAAATAATCATCAACCTATTTTGGTGTGTGTGTGTGTGTTTTTTTTTTTTTTTTATTTCATAGACGCATCAAGTTTCTTGAAAGCCAAGTCAAAAATGGCTTTGTGATAATTGCGATTCTTTGAATTTTTTCTCTCTCAAGTTTTGCCATTTTTGTGCAAAACAGTTTTGAAGTTATTTTCTTCAGTTTATATTGAAACCATTTCATTACTTATGGACGAAACATGCTATAACAGGGGAATCATAAATGTCCAAAAACGGCGCGTTCGGTCCAGGTCCAGCTTTTCAGAGTGACATATTTATTAATCATTTTTTATTAATCAACTTAGTCTTATCACAATTGCTAACATTACTATTTGATAACAAAACCGGGGCCGCGGTGGCCGAGTGGTTAAGGTGTCCCGAAACGTTATCACTAGCCCTCCACCTCTGGGTTGCGAGTTCGAAACCTACGTGGGGCAGTTGTCAGGTACTGACCGTAGGCTGGTGATTTTTCTCCGAGTACTCCGTCCAAAACCTGGCACGTCCTTAAATGACCCTGGCTGTTAATAGGACGTTAAACAAAAACAAACAAACAAACCGAGACCTCACTGGGCATGAGCCATAGCAGAGACGAACAGATACGGCAATACTACATTGAGCATGAAATGACACGAGATATCAAAAACGATATCGATTGTGAAAGTGCAAGATTGTAATTAGCAACGCAACAACATCTTAACACAATCAAAATTTTACAAAAGGCGTTCTATCCTATGCGCCGCGGGGTTTTCCTTTTTCGTCAACAATTTGAAATTAAATGAACTTAAAGTATGATACCGAGTCAAAGCAGAATTAAATAAGATTGTAATTTTAGTTAAAAATGATTCTTTCGTTGAGGAGTTAATTATAATCTTTCTTGGTTGCGCTGTATAAGATAACACGTTCAGCATATGCACCAATATTATTTTGTAGCGTTAAATCTTAATTGCAAAAGTATCATATATGATTTGAAATGAAATATTTAACATTTACCCGTGAAATATTCATCAAACGTATAACAACCGAAAGCAAAAGTCACTCGTTTTATATATATCAGCTGTATATTATATGATTTGATTCTAATTTTGATTTTTTTTTTTTTTTTTTTTTGTTAGGGCCCATCGGCAGCTAGGGTCATTAAGGGCCAAAATGCTATTATTTTATTTTATTTGAGTTAAAAATCAGATAAAAATGTTCATTTTCAAAAGCATTCGTATTTTATATTCTGATCATTATGATAAAAAAGTGGGTTAAATTAATAAAAAAAATGTAACGAATAGATTAGGTGAATTTTATGATATATATATACAACGTCAAAGAGAGTAAGGTGAAAGAACCGCAAAGTCTATAGAATAGACAGATGTCCTTCAAATAGCTAAAAAGAGTTTTCATATCCAGGACTTGAAAGTATTTATCACGAATATGCTTGAAATCGGAACATTCTATTAGAAAGTGCTCCACTGTGAATTAAGTGTCACATGCATGGCATATCGGTGGATTTTCTCGTTTTAATTTAAAAGGAACGAATGAGTAGGATATGTGTGTCCGGTGCGGAGCCGGAAAAGACCACTTCCTTTTTACGATCTTTCCGACTTGGAATGGATGTTTTTAAGTTTCGGTTGAACTTTTTTTAAGTTTGTTGTTTGTCTCGAGAGACAAGCGTTGTTGCCATTTACGTAAATTTTGTTGGAGATTTAAAGCATCTTTTGCTTGCCGATCAACAAGTTCGTTGCCTTTAATTCAGACATGGTTCGGAATTGAAAGTAAAGTTATTTGGAATTGTTTTTTAAGATATGAGATTTTCGAAAGACAAGGTTTTATGTGGATGTGTTTTTAGGATCTCGTAATTGTATACTCTGAAGAATAGACATGGAGTCGGAACAAATGATTGTCTTTTTAATGCGGTGTTCATCGATATTGTCGCGGGCCAAACTGATTGCATATGCATCCGCAGAGAAAATAGAGGTACCATCTGGTAAATGGATTGAAGAACAATGGTATTCGGTGTAGCATGCTGCCGAAACCTTTTCACCATCTTTTGAGCCATCAGTGTAGCTCTGAACATGATCGGGAAAATCTAAAATGCACTCCCGAAAGGAGGTTTTGTGTTCTTCGGGTATTGAACTCGACTTTGCCCTATCATGCAGAGCATTTTGATTCTGAAAGTCAACGCAGGCATTCGGACCTACCCATGTATTGGCAGGGTCAATGGGTCAATGGGTATACGCAAGATAATTATCCAATCAAAATGATTGTATACAGTAACGACAACAATGTAACAACGTGACGTCAATAATGAAATGACGTCAACAATACTGAAATGACGTCACCAATGTAATTAAATCAAATTAGGTTACTGATTTCATACACTGAGATATTGCCTCAATTCAAGAGTAAAAACTTATTCAGGGAAAACAAAAAAACCTGGTGGCTGAAATAGATAGATCTCAATCGTCAGAAAAAGATTCTTAATTGCCAAACACTCGACACATAGGAGTTTAGTTTAGCTACGTTTATTTTGTTATACATCCTATTAACAGCCATGCTAAATTAAGGACGTGCCAGATTTTGGAGGTAGAGGAAAGCTGGAGTACCCAGAGAAAAACTTCCGGCCTATGGTCAGCACCAGGCAACTGTCCCACGTAGGTTTCGGACTCGCAACCCAGAGGTGGAGAAACCTTAACCACTCGGCCACCGCGGCCCCACACCTAGGAAAATATCTTAAATCGACACGAGGACTGGAGAAGATATATAGTATCTTGCTAATTGTATCTTACCTTGGGCGTGAATATTATGTGCAATTGTTTGTAAACAACAAAGCATTACAAATTAGTTCAGTTTAATTTAATCTTAATTTCTATTTCTCTCTCTCTCTGAAAGAAAATGACGGGGTTCAAAAATCAATAGTGTGGTGAAAATTCATGCAACACTTATAAGATGTAAAAGCAGAAAAAAAATGAAACAATGTGTCGGATTCCATTTCAATTCAATACCATCCAAAATTAAAAAAAAAAACATCGCTATATCGTTTAACTTACTTAAAATCATAAATCATATAACAGAACATTAGCAATGAGGTTTGAAAGTTTATTTAACTGACTATATCGTTTTATAGATATGATCATTACATGTAAATGGCTAATTACAGGTCGATCTGATAAATTATTTACACATCAGCATTATTGTACGTAGAATAGCTTTAGTGATGATGGCTGTGATAAACGTCAGCTATTCCTGCATAAAACGTCATCAATTTTTGTGTATTACTCTCATAATGATTTATTACATTTCTTAACGGTGAAATATACGAAATTATCAATTTGATGACAATATAGATCGCCTTTACTTATATCACGAAAAGTGATCTCGGTTTAGGTGGCGAAAAGACATCAAATGGTTGTTGTGAAAATTCCAGGCAGCCCGTTCTAACTGACACTGTCTCTTTGTCAAGAATCGTATGCGGACTAAGGAATCACATAAAACATCTCAGACAAAGGCTATTTACACCAAAGATATTGAATCCGTAGCTTTTCTTCTTCTATCATGAAGTTATTTCACAGATCAGTTTTAGCGAGCTTGACTTCTATGAAAACCGGTACCGCAGAAAGACAGAAATTAAGGGATTCACATGAAGCTGATGTCTAGAAACAAGCATAATGTGATCTGAAGTCTGATTTAAGATACTAAATAGGAACAGGTGATGTCTGTAGCTTAACCATTACGCTTTCGCATTTCTATTGTCGCACATACCGGTCATCTATTTGGCGATATTTGCATGTCTCCATGGTGATATTGACATGTCTCCATGGTGATATTGACATGTCTCTAGAATGATATTGACATGTCTCTAGAATGATATTGACATGTCTCTAGAATGATATTGACATGTCACCAAGGTGATTTTGACATATGTCCATGGTGGTATAACATTTTTCGATGTTGATAATGACATACAATTCTGTGGTATTGGTATGCCCGGTAGGTTTGTTACGTAGTTGACACAATGTAGTGCTAATTGTTTAGATGTCTCGGCCGAACGACACGCAATCTTTGGATCGGCCTACATGGGACCTTGGTATTTTTTTGTTTCGTTTTTTGTTTGTGTATTTTTTACCTGGTAAAACATGTTAAACACATAGTGCTGGTTTTATTGTTATACATAAAAATGTACTCCAATGGTCTTAAATTACCGTTGTGTTGTGTTGTGTAATTCTGATAGATATGAATACTGTCCCAATATTCTAGGTATACATTGTAATATACTGAAACGAATGAAATTGTCTTTATCATTAGCTTGAGGCAAGCGTGTAAACTTTATTTCCTTTACAACAATTGTGAAACAAGTTATACCAAATTATATTAATCACTGTTGTTGGCCCGGGTGAAAGTACACGAAGGGTCTTACTTTGGGAGGAAGCCGGAATAACCAGAGAAATCCAACGTAGTCGGACAGTGCCCACATCCCTTTTCACGTCTAATTTGGGAATCGAACCCCGGCCGCCTAGGGGAAATGCAAGTGTGTTACCACTGTGCCGCCGGATCACTAAGAAGACTGCCACTTTTGGTTTCTGTATTTTACCCTCAGTGACTGGCCGAATTGAAACCTGTTAATGAAGGTTTTACAGGACACGATTTGCACACAAAATAACAAATAAATGTAAAAAAAAAAAAAAAAAAAAAAATCCGTAAAAATTAACAAGGCTGCATATCCTTTACGATATAACTTCATTCCGGCGTCAGTTCATCGTAATGATTTTAAGGTTCTGCATTTCGAGATATACTTTAAAAATTCAGTTGAAACCAGCTGAGCTTGAATTGCTCAGTCAATATGTAAATTTAACCAGTGTGATTTACATTTTACAAATAGAATTTTCTCTTTCAATCTTTTCAAGGCATCTTAATTTCCGTACTGACAGAGCACCTCTGCATAACTTGATTCCGTGTAAACATTCTGGATTTTCTGTAGACTGTCGAGAGACGCCTTTCATGGGTGTTTCCTCATGCCCCATTCAACTTATTTACAAGACCTTTATATATAAAAATTGAGATAGTCTAATCTAGTTCAATAAAAAAGGAAAACGGTATTAAATATACAATCGTATAGAGTAAACTAATAGGGAATGCGGACAGATATTTAATTCCGACTGAATGAGTCTCTGTGCCGTACGACAAGTTTATAAATGACACAAGCTACCCCAGCGCTCATTCACGATAAATCTCGATTGCGCAAACACGTGACTACGTATATTTACATTTGTGATGCAGTGTTACTATGGAAACCAAATTTCGTTTCGGGTTATAGCCCATGCTAATTTCCTGCAACGTATAGGCTGTTGTATTACTTGTAACCCGAATAGGAAAACATACAATATCTATAATATATATAAATAACAGTAATATAATATAATAATATATATAACAAATACCAATAATCGTATCGGCGAATTAATTATCGTCCGAAGGAATCATTATCACATTCATAACGATATTGTTTGTTGTGTGTCTGCTAATCTTGTGTAACTGTTCCATGTTCTATGTCTATATGTGATCGTTTGTGATTTACTTGTGTCTTGATAAAGGGGAAGATTGCTCGAAAATTCGACAATTTACTTGTCCGTACTCTCGTTATTCCTACAAGATTAATTATCTATTTCCGGTAATACGCATCCAGCGAACATCCGTTTATTAGGATCAAGTACCAATGTTTGACCATACATATATGGGACAAAGAAGTAATTCTTATAGTGCCGACAATGAAAAATGTCTATTTTTCGAGGCAATCCGCCCCTTTATCAAGACACACAAAACTCAAATACAATCACATATTATATAAACAGTACTAGAAAATACAATGAGATACAGTAAAACTAGTATTTTGGTAGTAGTTGAAATAACAACATTGAACCCTTTTGATAAGAGAATACCAACATAAAACCGAAACCATATTCGAAATTAAATCTTAAAACTTGAAAATTCATTAAAAAAATGAAAATATTGACTCAAAAATATGTATTGCGGGTCAAATCCGGGTTAAATCACAATCTCAAATGACGGTTAGGCTGACTACAACAGAGCCGCTAGGAATATCTTGCATGGACACGTCTGACTTCATATCGGATAAGGACATATAACATTCCCAATGAGATCATGCACGATGTCGACCATACAAATTTTCCGTGGACATCACGGCCCTGTATCTGTCAGTGTGTCGGTACATGTATTTTACTGTCGGTGGTAGAAAGCTGTCAAAAGACAAACGAATGGAGGCATTTTGAAATAAGAATTAAGTAATAGAAAACGTGCGATGAAGCTGTATCATACAACGGTTTCGTCCAACTAGTACTCGTTAGCTATATAAGCGACATTATAGGTCTTGTCACTGATGCTAGGGACATCATACGGCTGTTTCGTCCTTCTAGGACTCGTCAGTGATGCTAGGGACATCATACGGCTGTTTCGTCCTTCTAGGACTCGCCAGTGATGCTAGGGACATCATACGGCTGTTCCGTCCTTCTATGACTCGTCAGTGTTCTTAGGGACATCATACAGTTGTTTCGTCCTTCTATGACTCGTCAGTGTTGTTAGGGACATCATACAGCTGTTCCGTCCCTCTATGACTCGTCAGTGTTGTTAGGGACATCATACAGCTGTTCCGTCCTTCTATGACTCGTCAGTGTTGCTAGGGACATCATTCAGCTGTTCCGTCCTTCTATGACTCGTCAGTGTTGTTAGGGACTTCATACAGCTGTTTCGTCCTTCTATGACTCGTCAGTGTTGTTAGGGACATCATACAGCTGTTTCGTCCTTCTATGACTCGTCAGTGTTGTTAGGGACATCATACAGCTGTTTCGTCCTTCTATGACTCGTCAGTGTTGTTAGGGATTTCATACAGCTGTTTCGTGCTTCTAGTACTCTTCAGTGATGTGAGGGACATCACATAGCTGTTTCGTCCTTCTATGACTCGCCAGTGATGCTAGGGACATCATACAGCTGTTTCACCCTTCTAAGACTCGTCAGTGTTGTTAGGGACTTCATACAGCTGTTTCGTCCTTCTAGTACTCTTCAGTGATGTTAGGGACATTACACAGCTGTTTCGTCCTTCTATGACTCGTCAGTGTTGTCAGGGACATCATACAGCTGTTTCGTCCTTCTAGTACTCTTCAGTGATGTTAGGGACATCATACAGCTGTTTCGACCTTCCAGGACTCGTCAGTGATGTTAGGGACATCATACAGCTGTTTCGTCCCTCTAGGACTCTTTAGTGATGCTAGGAACATCATACAGCTGTTTCGTCCCTCTAGGATTCTTTAGTGATGCTTGAAACATCATACAGCTGTTTTGTCCCTCTAGGATTCTTCAGTGAAGTTAGGAACAACATACAGCTGTTCCGTCCTTCTATGACTCGTCAGTGTTGTTAGGGACTTCATACAGCTGTTCCGTCCTTCTATGACTCGTCAGTGTTGTTAGGGACATCATACAGCTGTTCCGTCCTTCTATGACTCGTCAGTGTTGTTAGGGACATCATACAGCTGTTCCGTCCTTCTATGACTCGTCAGTGTTGTTAGGGACATCATACAGCTGTTTCGACCTTCCAGGACTCGTCAGTGATACTAGGGACATCATACAACTGTTTCATCATTCTATGACTCGTCAGTGTTGTTAGGGACTTCATACAACTGTTTCGTCCTTCTATGACTCGTCAGTGTTGTTACGGACATCATACAACTGTTTCGTCCTTCTATGACTCGTCAGTGTTGTTAGGGACTTCATACAGCTGTTTCGTGCTTCTAGTACTCTTCAGTGATGTGAGGGACATCACATAGCTGTTTCGTCCTTCTATGACTCGCCAGTGATGCTAGGGACATCATACAGCTGTTTCACCCTTCTAAGACTCGTCAGTGTTGTTAGGGACTTCATACAGCTGTTTCGTCCTTCTAGTACTCTTCAGTGATGTTAGGGACATTACACAGCTGTTTCGTCCTTCTATGACTCGTCAGTGTTGTCAGGGACATCATACAGCTGTTTCGTCCTTCTAGTACTCTTCAGTGATGTTAGGGACATCATACAGCTGTTTCGACCTTCCAGGACTCGTCAGTGATGTTAGGGACATCATACAGCTGTTTCGTCCCTCTAGGACTCTTTAGTGATGCTAGGAACATCATACAGCTGTTCCGTCCTTCTATGACTCGTCAGTGTTGTTAGGGACATCATACAGCTGTTCCGTCCTTCTATGACTCGTCAGTGTTGTTAGGGACATCATACAGCTGTTTCGACCTTCCAGGACTCGTCAGTGATACTAGGGACATCATACAACTGTTTCATCATTCTATGACTCGTCAGTGTTGTTAGGGACTTCATACAGCTGTTTCGTCCTTCTATGACTCGTCAGTGTTGTTAGGGACGTCATACAGCTGTTTCGTCCTTCTAGGATTCTTCAGTGATGCTAGGGACATCATACAGCTGTTTCACCCTTCTAAGACTCGTCAGTGTTGTTAGGGACTTCATACAGCTGTTTCGTCCTTCTAGTACTCTTCAGTGATGTTAGGGACATTACACAGCTGTTTCGTCCTTCTATGACTCGTCAGTGTTGTCAGGGACATCATACAGCTGTTTCGTCCTTCTAGTACTCTTCAGTGATGTTAGGGACATCATACAGCTGTTTCGACCTTCCAGGACTCGTCAGTGATGTTAGGGACATCATACAGCTGTTTCGTCCCTCTAGGACTCTTTAGTGATGCTAGGAACATCATACAGCTGTTTCGTCCCTCTAGGACTCTTTAGTGATGCTTGAAACATCATACAGCTGTTTTGTCCCTCTAGGATTCTTCAGTGATGTTAGGAACAACATACAGCTGTTCCGTCCTTCTATGACTCGTCAGTGTTGTTAGGGACGTCATACAGCTGTTTCGTCCTTCTAGGATTCTTCAGTGATGTTAGGGACATCATACAACTGTTTCGACCTTCTAGGACTCGTCAGCTAGGTGCTGAGCCTTGTAGAAATCTAGAAGGGAAGCCAGTAAAATATAACGTTTTAATCAAATCGCCCCACAATTTTGGTTTGAATTTATGCCGAGACCTCTTGGTACAAGCATAGTGTATGATGTTGATCTTTTTCGAAATTAGAGAAATTTGGTTAAAATTACGACAATCGATAAGCAACAAATATTAGAAAAATAAATAGATAAATTAATTAACAAAAGCATAATACTTATGATCGCAATTCCAATACATGTACGGATTTTTATATATATACATGTACCTATGTAGGTATAGAGTGCGTTTAATTTCCTCAAGTACATAATGCATTTAAGCTTTTTTTTTTAAAACATTAATGTAAATGGCCCAAACTGACATAATTCAGTATCAACTTTGTCTGTGATGTAACTAACAACAAAATTAAAATGAACCATTTTCCTCCGAGAAGAGATTAACTAGCCTTTCATAAAAAAAAACATTATAACTAAATAAACAATTATCTTGAGTTCGAAATCAAAAAGGGGTCACAGAGAACACTAATGGCGGAAATGGCCGGGAAAAAATCTCTATAAAAAGGCTTATCGCACCGAGTCGCCAGCAATTTGAATTTCGATATATACATATCGGTCAAGGGCGTCACTAATATTGCTATTAATGAAATCAGATTTCATCATTTGTCGGTTACATACAACACGGCGCGGATATTTGATATGCAATGGACAATAAAATGCATTTCAATCGAATATGCTATTTCTAGTAATTCTGATCGTTAATCGCACTGGGAGCAGACAGATATAATTGTGAAGATATAGACACTATCCGACTACATATTAAACTTAAAAGGTAAATCTTGTCATAGGGATCC
Source organism: Pecten maximus (assembly GCF_902652985.1). Classification (NCBI taxonomy): domain Eukaryota; kingdom Metazoa; phylum Mollusca; class Bivalvia; order Pectinida; family Pectinidae; genus Pecten; species Pecten maximus. The sequence continues at coordinate 31,814,803 of NC_047030.1, read as the reverse complement.
CAATCATTTCACATGATTAGGTGATATTTTTTTCTGGGGAGACTGCAATAATCTTGATCAGAACCTTTTATGTGTGACCAGGTACACTTGCACTGATAACGAATTAGATAACGGACGGTTTTATACAGAATTCCCCAGACGTTTTAAATATACTCGTATCTGATCGACCTGAGTAGAACCAAGGAACATACTAGCAAAAATCATTTACTTATTTTATTGTTTCATGTGTATTTATATTTTTTTATCGATTTATTTTATAGTTTCAAATGAACATTATAAATCATAATGCATAATATACACCTGAATGTTCAAATGTTACCGCTAGGTACATTTATATGTATCGACATATTTCCATGTTGACGTTAATATGTTTCCATGGTGATATGACGCGTCAGATTGACATGTCTCTATTGTGATATCTACATTTTCCGTGTTGATTTTGACATGTTTCCATGGTTTTATTGACATGTTTCCGTGTTGATTTTGACATGTTTCCATGGTTTTATTGACATGTTTCCGTGTTGATTTTGACATGTTTCCGTGGTGATATTGATATGTTCCATGGTGATATTGACATGTATCCGTGATGATATTGACATGTTTCCATGGTGATATTGACATGTTTCCGTGTTGATATTGACATGTTTCCATGTTGATATTGACATGTTTCCATGGTGATATGACACGTCTCCATTGTGATATATACATGTCACCATGGTGATATTGACATGTTTCCATGGTGATATTGACATGTCGCCATGGTGATATTTACAAGTTTCCATGGTGATGATATGCAAATATATTTCCGTTGTGATATTGGCATATTCCCATAGTGATATTTATATGTTTCCATGGTGATATTGTCAGTAGTTTTTTCGTGGTGATTTTAACCTACATTTTGATGTAACTGACATATCGGGTAAGTTTATGATGTTGTTGGTTTCTGGCCATCAGTATGGTCTGTTTATTTTCGTGGTTATGTCGAACAGCTTACACTGGGCGCAACTCAGAACAAGGTGCCTTTGTACTTTAACCTAGTAATGAATTGTTAATGCATGCAATTGTAATGACCTTGACATTTATATGTAGCAAACAATGACCTCCGAATGCTATTTCACCTTTAAGTTAAGCCAAGCTGAAGTTAAGTGAAGCTCCACGCTACCTTTCAAAGCATTCAGTCATTAGAAGTTTCACTGGGAGATTTTTCTCTCGTTATCCGGATTAAATAGCCCATGTCCGCTTCTTAGATTAGATGTTACATCAGGTGGTGAAACAATCGGAAAAATACCAGTTAAACGTGACAGCTTGTTATCGAAATAACTTTCTATTTGGATTTGAATTTTGCTTTTTATAAAACATGTTTTTACATTTAAAATGCATTGGTGTCAGATAAGATTGGATATTTTCTATGTATTTTGTTTCGCATTTCGGTGAGAATGTTAGATTTACATAACACTTACGCAACATTCAAGTTGCTCATGCTTGCGTTGCTGTGGGTGCATATTCACAGCACATTCACAAACTCATGCGGCGAAACATACACAGTTCTCACAACATTGGTACAAGTCGTTTCTTACATTTCCCGATGTTCTACAACAGAAAAAAAAGAAACCTTTGTCGGATAAACAGGAGTTGAAGTGTCATTAGGGTGAAAACACCGCCTCCCGAATGTTTGGAATGTCGACTTAATTACAACGAAAAGCGACCCTGCACTCTGCAAATCTGTAAGACTATAAATAATTCATATTTCAGGAAACACCTACATTTGTATATAGGGTTAACATAAATATTAAATGTTCTGATTATCATTTTAAAACGGATGTTTACAATTGTATACTTTGTGCTTGTTATTATTTAGAAAAAAAGCTAAAATGAAGATCGTGGCCGGCTATAAGACACAAAAATTATTCAAAATTTGGCTATATATATATTTACAAAGCTAATGAAATAAGAAATGAAAGATTATTTAACAGATTTTTTTTTTGTTATGTTCGAGTACCCTTTGCTTACTATATTGGTTTTGCTGGATTGTAATATAAATAGGCTAACTGAATTATTTCTTATTGTACTTATTAAAATGTTGCTACTCAATTGTACATCAAATTTCCACCATAGCTCACATATAGATTGTAATTGTTTTGTGTATTATGCCCAAAGGCAATATTGCCTAATGCGAATAAAGACATTATTACAGTTATAATTTTGAAAAACAAAAAACAAAATGAAATAAATTAAACAAGCAAAATAAATATATAATTGATTAGATAACTAAAACACTTAAGGTAATTACTTAAAGTAATTAAAACGATGTTGGTTTCCTTGTTTTGTATGTTTTGGAATATTTAGCATATCAAAAACATTTTATAAATAACACATAAAATTATTTACGGAAATCCGAGAATTTGAAGTAAAATGAATATTCAAACGTGCAGATTAACTATTTCTGTAGCTTTGAAAATATTTTGACATCCTCGTCAATTTGGGATTATTCCCATTTGATTTCTTCGCTTACATTATGTAACAACAGTTTGATATTTTATTTACTTTATTATTTATTTATGTATTTTTATGTATTTATTCGTAATTTTGTCTTGTCTATGTTTTGTAGATCCCTACCCGGTGTCGGTTGTGTTCCTCAGGTCAGCAGATTGTCCTATACCGACGTTTTACATCGACTGCTTTCGATAGCAAGCGGCGGGCCTCCCGTATGTTGTAACGTGTGAGGTAGTCACCAGCTACTACAAGGATACCCGGCTTCAAAACTATCACGGATGTTCATGGAGTGATAAATCCAATCTGAAAATCGTTCATTTCGCTTTCTGGTGTGTGGTCTTAAAGTGGGTGGCAAAGCCAAAAAGGAAACGCCACCTGCTAGCCCTCATTTGTATAAGCGTATAGTTTGGGTAAAATGATTTTTCCTGCGTTAAATACATATACATCCCTTCATAGTGTCTGCATAATTTGAAATGAATCACAGCAAACTCTTCATATGCAAAGATTATACATAAAATGAGTCCAGGAGCGCATACTTGCTCATTCATGACAAACAAAACTCTTACTCAAAGCTCTCTTTTGTAAAAAGGGGACACTTAAGTCGCCAACAGTAAACATAGCCTATGAATCGCAGCAATCTATTTCATTTTCCTAACACCTGCATCTGTTAAGTCCAAACGAGAAACTGGATTCAGGAAATTGGGTAAAGTCGCCGGGGAGGTGTATAGGTTATGGGGATGGCGGCGCGCTTTCACAAATGTATCATAAATTCGTCATCATTACCGTCATAACTTTCCAGTCATGTCGACTTTTTATGGATAATTTATGAGATAATAATTGCTCTATGTTGAGGATTATAAGTAGCTATGTACAAGAATGTTGTTATCATTTACAATCACCAAGCGGTTCATTAAAATACACACGTTAAAATGACAGACTCCCACTTGTATCCGCAATACGGACGCCCTGCTACAATATGATACGAGAAGCATCCTCAGTATAGTCAGCTTAGTTTCCATCACAATTTTTAAAATATTACTATATGAAATAATTTCTATTTTGAAATATTTTGCCTTTAAAAAAAAAAAAATTATCGTTTTTTTTTTTTATCTTTTTTTGTTATTTTTATTTTTTTGTTATTTTTTTTTTAATTCTGCTGTAATTTAATATATTTTTATTTTAAACCACAGGGAAATATTTTCTATCAAAAGAAGCTAACAGCGCTTCTGTGTACTTCAGCAGGATTATTGTCTGTTGTCTTTGAAAGCTTAATTACCACCGTGCCATTTATCAGAATTCGTCTAAACGGAAGTGATTCGAGTGCGATCTTTTATATACATCAAAGGATCTACCATTCACAGTTTCAAGTTGTGGTCTGTATATAATGGCCCGTACTTGGTTCTTTCTCGACGTCTGAAAATGCATGGGTGGTCAGATTCGTTGCCGAAAATGCATACTTACATACACATTTCAGAAATATGAACGTAATATTGAATATATTGAACGAGTTAAATTTATGAATCTAATAAGAAACAAATCTTTGGCGAGTTTTTTCTGAAATCAATGAAAGTATATTTTGTTTAACGTCTTCTTAACAGCCAGGGCCATTTAAGGACGTGCCAGGTTTGTAGGTGGAGGAAAGCCGGAGTACCCGGAGAAAAACCACCGGCTTACGGTCAGTACCTGGCAACTGCCCCACGTAGGTCTCGAACTCGCATCCCAGAGGTAGACGGCTAGTGATAAAGTGTCGAGACACCTCAATGAAAGAGTTATATTATTAAATACTAGGATTATATGAACATAAGTGTTAGATTCTTCATATCATACATAAGTGACTTTAAGATACAGAATTTATTAAACATGTTCAATAATTTGATATGCCAAGAACATGTTTAGACGAAAGACAAGCGAATTTCTATTCTGACGATACGTTTATCTCTACAGAGACAATTGTGTGACGTCATATATTAATTGTGACGTCATCAATTATTGATGACGTACATTAGCGTTCCTACAAACGTGTCTTAGGTCAATTTTGAGATAAAATATTACGGTTTTTTGTAACTCTTGAAAAATAACTTACTCCAGTGATATAATTACCATATACAACAACAACTCGTTCTATTAAAATAGAAAAGTTTTGTGTCAACGTGTGCACTTTTCACAATAACAGTTAAGGTTTAAAGATATAAGCTAAATTAAAATGCAACCAAAGCAATAAGTTGATAGAAATCTATATAAAAACAGTTTTGAGTGTTATCATTTTCGCGACCTGTGAAATGGCCTTCACGTGTTCCAAGTGTACATTTTGGCCAATCAAGATATATTAAACCATGTGATTGCAATCCTGGTCACAGGTCACAGGTCACAGTCACCGTGTCAACCAATCAAACGCATTTTGAGTTTATTCACGTGCGGTATAAATTGAATATTTTTCAATAGTTGTAATGATTAGTATATGGAGAATAATATAATAAATCGTTATTACGACATATCTAACATGTTATAAGGAGATACTGTAATAAGTCGTTATTACGAATATATAACATGTTATAAGGAGATATTACAATAAGTCGTTATTACGACATATCTAACATGTTATAAGGATATATTACAATAAATCGTTATTACGACATATCTAACATGTTATAAGGAGATACTGTAATAAGTCGTTATTACGAATATATAACATGTTATAAGGAGATATTACAATAAGTCGTTATTACGACATATCTAACATGTTATAAGGATATATTACAATAAGTCGTTATTACGACATATCTAACATGTTATAAGGATAAACTACAATAAATCGTTATTACGACATATCTAACATGTTATAAGGACATACTGCAATAAGTCGTTATTACGACATATCTAACATGTTATAAGGAGATGTTACAATAAGTCGTTATTACGACATATCTAACATGTTATAAGGAGAAACTGCAATAAGTCGTTATTACGACATATCTAACATGTTATAAGGAGATATTACAATAAGTCGTTATTACGACATATCTAACATGTTATAAGGAGATGTTACAATAAGTCGTTATTACGACATATCTAACATGTTATAAGGATATATTACAATAAGTCGTTATTACGACATATCTAACATGTTATAAGGATAAACTACAATAAGTCGTTATTACGACATATCTAACATGTTATAAGGATAGATTACAATAAGTCGTTATAACGACATATCTAACATGTTATAAGGAGATACTACAATAAGTCGTTATTACGACATATCTAACATGTTATAAGTAGATGTTACAATAAGTCGTTATTACGACATATCTAACATGTTATAAGGATATATTACAATAAGTCGTTATTACGACATATCTAACATGTTATAAGGATAAACTACAATAAATCGTTATTACGACATATCTAACATGTTATAAGGAGATGTTACAATAAGTCGTTATTACGACATATCTAACATGTTATAAGGAGAAACTGCAATAAGTCGTTATTACGACATATCTAACATGTTATAAGGAGATATTACAATAAGTCGTTATTACGACATATCTAACATGTTATAAGGAGATGTTACAATAAGTCGTTATTACGACATATCTACCATGTTATAAGGATATATTACAATAAGTCGTTATTACTAAATGCGAAGTTAGAATATTGATAGAGCTTAGTCGTTGTGATGAAAATGATAAGTCTGCATTACAACATTATATTTTTCTCTGGGACCCTCCAAGTCTCATCGTTAATTAATCCGACTGATATTAATTAAAGATATGCGAAGTCGAGAAAACACCTGTGATCAATTTGAAACTGTTTGCAGGCTTCTTCAATAAACCAGTTTCAAATTACTTTTGCTCGTTTTTTTCTGATGAACTGTTAAGGAAAATAGCATTTCTCGTAAAAGGTGGAATTCTGAAAATTTTCAAAACGAAAGGAAACTGTCTTGAAATCATGCTCTGCATGAAGACAGGAAATTACAAATACTTTATAAAAAAAATATGCTTAAATCTGCAGTATCATCTCAGAATCAGAACACGAAACACTAAACATGTGTCTAAAAGTATGCGAGTTAAAACGATTGAGACACTATCTTGAGAAGCCATTTTCCCGCATGACGCATTTTTGACGAAAAAAAAACCCACACCTTATACTTTTTGAAATCACTTCAATCATCAATGTAATTTATTCAAATGTTACAGAATGCACATTCGCCAAAACAAATATACAGTTTTTGTATTTTTAAAAGATTATTTCGCCAACAGCGGAAGGATTTTAATGTATTTTCAATATGCTCTGGGATTCGGTCAGCACGTGGCAGTTTTCTTTGGACTCCTGTGTAAACATATGATAAACGAATTCCCCACGTTTGTCAACAACTTTCTGTGTATCTGTATCAGTTTTGGTTTTGATCTATGTGAAGTAATATTTTTGTCTTTGTGAACTCCAGAAAGTTGAGGAGTTCTACTTGCAATAGATATATACATGATCTGGTGGCCATATTGCCATCTATTAGAGATATCTCGTCCCTACCAACACATACAACAGTATACATTTTCATTCTTTAAAATTGCTTTCTTAATTAAGAGTAAATTTTGTTCTTGCTGAAGACAGAAAATGCCATCACTTTCTTCAAAGTGTGTTTCATCTTAATAAGAAGTCATTGAAAACAAAATACGAAAATAAATGTTTATTTTTCGTTTGTGTGTTAAAGAAAAGAAGAAAGTATGTTAAATGTTTTAATGAAAAGGAAATTCTGGTAGAACTTCAGGAAGTAGTGTGTTCCGTTTCTGAATATAATTTGTTTCTTAAAGATTCTTTTTCTCTGTGAAAAAAAAAATGAATGAAATGATCATAAGAAGCGCCCATTTCCTGTTAAGCTTCCAATTAGTCACATTTTTCGTGGTCTAAATAGTAAACATTACATAGGTCTGGTTCACGTGCAATCAGTGAGTTCGTGTCTTATAAAAGTGCATTCCAGCAATATCAATTGACTGAGTTATAGTTTACTTTTGTCTCCCGAAGGAAAAACTGGAAAAAAACATAAATAAAAAATCATCTCTAAACTTTAGCTTAGATTGACTTGTTTTATATTTGAAATGTAACAACTCCTGACACAGTTTTCTTGAATGTGACTAAATTAACTAAATAAACTAAATCTGAACCTTTGAAACAATTTGTATCTATGTTTTATTTGAATGTCTGCGATCTACTGGTTGCTTTGTTCGCCACCTGTAGAGTTCGTCGTAGATTCGTTCTAGAGAGGAGATTTATAAATTATATAAATCCTGATCCCTCTAATGAACATTTAACAAGATGGCGTGTAAAATATATCGTTCTTAATAAAGTCGATCGTCAAAATGGTTTTTACAAAAGTAGATCACCTGTGCTGTGAAGAAAACCGTGCTCTGATAATAAGGATGAGAATTAAGCAACCGCAGGTAGTTACAGTTCAATTATAACACTGATCACTTCGTACCGGAAACGGAAGTGCGGCCATTATGCGCTCCGCATGTCATAAAACGACGTGTTGCTAACAGTGTAATGAGGATCATTATAGGTGGGTTGTCTGTGATTATGTCCCAGACAATGACATCCGGTTGGTTAGTGAGGCTATTAGTACGGAAGACGGATCGTAAAGTTCCGAAAACCGATTTACTTACAAGATTTTGATGTGGCGAGGAGGAAAGAAAGAGTGGATACAGGGATGGGCTGAAAGGTGGAGCGCTGATAATTATTTACATTAAATTTCATCATATCTTTAATAGGAAAAAACACTTAATGCATGAAACGAGCGCAGCATCTACAGGTATCTTTAATCCCTTTTTTTCTAAAAAAAAACTTTAATTCAAATATAACTAAGTTGCGATGCAGAAATCACTGTACATTACATATCATAATAATTAAAATGGAAAATTTTCGAATGAACAATGCAGTTCAGATTTTTAGTACTTTTACATTGATGCCGCCGTCTATACCCTCAGCGTAACGTTGCAAGAACAGTAATGCCCAGCAAGACAATTCATAATTGAAATTGTATTGTTTATAATTAATACTTTCCGTGTATTCAAAATGAATTATATTTGTAATTAATTTGTTTTTATTTATTCCGACATAACTTGTATATACTTTGACTGATAACTTCAACCCGTGTAGAAAAAGAATATCACTAGCAGAAACATATCCGGATTTCCTTTCGGATTCGTTCTTAGTTTTACTTCCGGTTCGGGTGCGATGCTTGAGTTTCTATTTTTCAAAGCACTAAGTAACACATCCCGTAGAAAAAAATACCAACTACAATGATATATTTTTGAAAGTGCAGTAAGGTTAAACAGAATGGTAACATCAGGATCGCAGTAACTTTACGCGTACTGTTGTAATGAGGCAATATTGGAAATTTAATATCGACATCACTGACTACAATTGTTCGTACAGAGCCTCGCTCTGGCGCCTGCAGCACATAATATGGACAAACCTGGATATAATGTATTTTTGCTTCATTGAACTGTTCAGAATGCTTACTATTTGAAAATTTTGGTGTCGAAAGTTAAGGACGCTCCATATTTATTATTTTCCGTCACTGAATGCTGTGATGGTTGTAATAAACACCGGTATCCTTTAATATTGTTACACCCATGCCAGAATTATTACAATGAAGCTGAATATGGCGATAAATAAAGAAAAAAAAGCTCTCCGGTTGTCAAGACAAAAAAGAAAATTGCTTCGGTTAATTATCCAGTCCTGTGAAATTAATTATCATATAAAGTGTACGTACGTTAATCAATTTAATCGGTAGAGAGTGTATGTTCTAAGCAGTCGAGGCTGTGTTACTCATTAAGACACTTAAACCCCAAATGCACTGGACTGGATGCTATGAAGTTCATGGATGTAGCCACCAGCTACTACAAAGAAGACATGGTAACAAAGTGATCAAAACAATTAATATGGCGGCGAAAAAATGACTATACAAAGAAAATGTTAACAGGTACAGATTTATTGCATATTAAAACAACAGGAAGCAATATTTAATACAAAATCGGGTAACATGTTATTCAAACTAATCATTTTTTTATCTCAAATTAATTTAGACGATAGTTTTAATACATCTCAACTATTTCGTGTCAATTGCAGATACAAATTTTCAAACAAAATATTAGTGTCTTTCTTTAAAATGAATAAAATATCCATCAATCTAATTAGCGACAGATGAGCTTCCTATGGATAAAGGCCCCGAAACGGCTCATCTGGCATCGTATCAGCTCAACAAAATCCGTTCGCCTCTTTGCTGTGTTAGCGGTGACGTCGAAAGCTTCCTGTGTTGGAGTGATTACGCGGGACAATTCCTTCCTCCGGTTCTGAGATCTCGATACACAAGCGACGTCCTCTTTGAATTTTCCGTGTTTGGATTTCCTCTTTGTCTTTTCCAGTTTCTTTCCCGTGTTGATCCCGCTGCCATTCGGAAGCTCGGCGAGTTCCGGGTTTCTGATGGCCATCAAATGCCGAATACCGGTAGTTGTCGTACGCTTATTGACTGGTTTGTTTGTTGTCATCGGCGTTTCGGTCAGCTGATTAAATTTCTCGACAGCAGTGTATGTGTGATCAGAATGACCTTCACCTTCGTTCTCAAGGTCAAGCATCATTACATCACCATGCATGGTAATGTTGTCGTCAATGACGAAAGCTCCGCCTGTATCAGTTTTTCCAAGGCGGTTCGTCTTCTTTAGCTTGAGCTCAGGATTTGGGAAAAGATCCCGAAATCTGAAAGTTTCCATGGCGTCCGTAGGACTGAAATATCGGCCTTTTAGGGTATGTCTTTTCTTTGTCGACAGGAGAAAGACGTATTGAAAGCTTTGGAGCAATCGGACATGTTGGATTCAATTTAGTGTCCTTTGGTTGTAGATATGTTGTAGGTGTCATGGCCAAACTTGTTGTAAGATGATCAGATAAATTGTCTGGATGTTCAACATCAATATCGTCCAAGTCCCACATAAGTACATCGCCATGGACAGTCATTGTGTCGTCAATGTAGTATGTGCCATTTCGTTTCTGTCCTAGTTTTTCCATGTTTCCATTTTCGGATATTTCACTCTCTCTTTGATCTCGAGAATGCTCCGACATAATTTTCATTTCAATACTTAAGTCTGCTATTGAGAATTTTAAGTTGATCGATGATGAGAATTGCTATTAGACGCGTAGTTGTCGTCCGCAACACGAACAATAGGCATCACGTGACGTCGTGGTATGGCAACGTTGCCATTCGCAACCACTCGGGAATCATCGGAAGCGTGTTCGATAAATCCAGAGAAGTCCGATTGGCAACGTTGCTAGCCACGTCGCGATCACATGTGAATACGCGGGTAAATACGAAAACAGTATCTGAACTCTTATTTATAAGCTTTCAGCATATTGTTGCTAGAAGATTAATGTAATTAAAATCAAGAAAATGTAATCAAAGTAAATGTAGTATTAGTTTCATTAATCAATTCAAGTAAAATAAACTTAATGAAATAATACAGAAGGGTAGATAACGCTATATGAATCTGCAATCTAAGTTTGATTTCGGCGTTAAATAGTATCACATCGCTAAATAATACAGAAAAATTAAAAAGAAATATTTCAAAGTTTTGATGTTTTATTATCAAAATGTATTTTGAAATATGATAATTAAACCTATCATTGTCAATTCCAATATCATATTTTTACTTAAAGTTCGAGTGATGTTTCACAAATTACAGCAGACGACTTTTTGTTTAAATGAACGTGCAACGCATTTGAGCGAATCATCTTGGATTGGCCTTATTTTCAAAGTTTGGGGTTATCACACCAAACCCTGGGTTTGATACCAGTAGGGAAATTTGACAGGGCTGTATATGCCTTGCCCTTTCATTATGACGTTGATAGTTTGGGCTGAGATTTGAAAATCCCTGGAAAAAAAAAGCTAAAGAAAAGGTATAAAGGGTCGATAAGGATGAAGATAGTTTTAAATATAAACAGTCTCCATCAGTCAACATAATGGGCATTCTCCTCAGGTTCATTCGTGAAAGATGGGGATTATCACGCCAGAAAACCGGGCTAGATTTCTGTTGAGACCGGAGTGTATTTTTCCTTGATCTGTCACACATCATACAATTTGATATTGACTCCGTCCATTATTTGTCACCTATCGATCGTAACAACAACGTGAGTTTCTGAAAAATACAGAACCGGAAAAATTAAATAAACACGGGCCGTATAAACAGAATAGCAATAGATTTAAGTGAAAACCGGAAGTATTAGGTCATTTCCGGTTGATTTCGAGTGTAACCAATCCCCACTTTATCATTTTTTCCTGACATGTCACCATGGACCGGCACTTAACCAGCTGTCCAGCTCTCAGCAGCCTCAGCCGACACTCCTTTTTCACGGGACGACGGGCGTGTCGATGAAACACCTGTTGCACAAATACTCCTTCGTATATCACTATCGCTGTTTGGGCGATTGGGTCGTTTTACGATCCGTGGCCGCTGGACTGTGGCGAGCGTGTTACATATATGGTGTTAGTCATGCGCGTTTCAAAAAAGAAAAGTATGACTGTTTATGGTTTAATGTGCTATCAATTTGATTTGTTTTTCCCCGCTGGCCGCGGTCGTTCATTGTTCTGCACAATAATACAAAATTAATTTATTACCTGATTTATTTTACCTGAGATAACAAACCCGATTGTTTATGGCACGCGTTTTTGAGTGAAAAGTCAACACGCTCTCAGAATCCACATATTCAACAGGGCATCTGCCGTACCAACTTTCACAATCTTAACGGTACATTTTTAATCGTATACATGGGAAATGAGTACAGGAATGTAAGTATTAGTCTTATTTCCATGGCGTATCTTGATAAAATTCACAAATATTTATCGACAAGACAATTCATCGAATTACAGTCCCTCATAACATTGTAAATGTGAAGTTATTTCTCAATTTGTTTGTTTGTTTTGATTAACGTCCTATTAACAGCCAGGGTCATTTAAGGACGTGCCAGGTTTTGGAGGTGGAGGAAAGCCGGAGTACCCGGGGAAAAACCACCGGCCAACGGTCAGTACCTGGCAACTGCCCCACGTAGGTTTCGAACTCGCAACCCAGAGGTGGAGGGCTAATGGTAAAGTGTCAGGACACCTTAACCACTCGGCCACCGCGGTGCCCTATTTGTCAAGAATGGACAGATGATGAATACATATTTACTGATAAGTGGTGTCCTTTTACCGTGAAATCGGATCTGGTGACATTTTTTCATCATTTGATTGGATTTGGTGGTATGAATTTCAGTAATATCACTGATTTTGTATCAGGATTCATACGAGAAAACAAAAAGAGGCAATATGACTAATTTGTTTAATGATATCGTCCGTTCTATAGTATCAAATAAAACTTGCTTATCTAATGATATAACTTTTGTATTATACCAATTTTAGCATATTATATTGATATTGTTTCCTGAATTATGAATATTTGACACCCGAATCCGGTAAACTGTAGCTTAAAGAAAATAGTACTTAAATGTGCAAGAGCACCATCACTGTCTCAATGGCTCACTAAGCAGAAAAAGCCAGTGTGGTCGAGTTAACCTATACAAGTAGTACATACATGGTCATTACTTGTCAATGGTTTCTACATAGATTAGTTTTATCGTTATTTCGCTTTAACGTGTTTTCGTTTAATCGTTTTGTCTCTTGTACATGTATATCAGTTACACAATCAAGATATTTTATGAAGCCTTATTTATCTCAGAGATGAGTTTCAGACAATGTATGTACATATGGTGAACGAAGGAACGAAAGAACGAAGGAACGACAAACGAACGAACGAACGAATGAGTAAAGAAGCAAGCGTTTGGTTTGGTTTGGTTTGTTTTTGTTTAACGTCCTATTAACAGCCAGGGTCATTTAAGGACATGCCAGGTTTTGGAGGTAGAGGAAAGCTTGAGTACCCGGAGAAGAACCACCGGTCTACGGTCAGTACCTGGCAACTGCCCCACGAAGGTTTCGAACTCGCAACCCAGAGGTGGAGGGCTAATGATAAAGTGTCGGGACATCTTAACCACTCAGTCACTGCGGCAAGCGTTTTTGAAGCATGATTACAAAAGCGAAGAATAGTACAGTCAATGAATTATGCTACAGAGTACGATAAGTTTAGATGTGGAGAAACTGCTAATAAATGGAATGGTTATTTGTTTATACACAGGAGATAGGGGGCCATCATTTCCTCCCAAGGCATGGTTTCGTATTCGAACAAATATTCGATTTGTTGACATGTACGGTTTCCCCTGCATCAACAATAAACACAGATGTTCCTATGAAAACAGGGAAATCATTTAGCGATGGAGGTCGATAAATCTATCGATTTAGTCAATCAAACCACCGGATATTTAGCAATACTTGACCGCATTAACGTTATGGTCATTTTCAGCCATTCTAACAAGCATACACTTAAGTCGAGATGCCGTATGTACACGAAACCCTTGGGTATATATATTGTACATGTATACAATATACATAGATATATTGTTGTTGTTTTGGCAAATTTCAATATCAAATATCAAAATAAAAGAAAACAAATAAAAAAGACAAAAAACACAAAAAAACAAACAAACAAAACAAACAAAACAAAACAAAAACAAAACAAAAACAAACAAAGAAACAACAACAAAAAATAACAAAAAAACAAAACAGAAAATTTAAAAAACAAAAAACAAAAAATTACAATTTGATTGATATCTTAGCTTATATTTATCCATTGTTTTAAATCTCCAAGACCTACAAATGTTAATTGTGCTATTTCTTCTTGCCTGGTGTATTCATTGTCCACTGGCGATTAATCAAAGCTTTAGTATGGAAGCTTGTAGTGGTCGTCATTTGATATACAAATTTATTTGTCAGTAAGAAGACTAATATTTTAAAATAATAATAATGGGTTTTCTCTCAACATGTTTTTTGCCACATGACTTCCATAGTTTTATCTTGATATGTTGACTTTCCTTCATGACACCATTTTCTGTGGTATGTTACTCATGATACATAAAGCTGACCTGATGGTTTTTATTTCATGAAACTTTACTATAAAATATTACCGCTCTACAACTACATATACATACCGAGTGGTTAATGTGTCCCGACACTTTATCATTAGCCCTCCACCTCTGGGTTACGAGTTCGAAACCTACGTGGGGCAGTTGCCAGGTACTGACCGTAGGCCGGATGTTTTTCTCCGGGTACTCCGGCTTTCCTCCACCTCCAAAAACCTGGCACGTCCTTAAATGACCCTGGCTGTTAATAGGATGTTAAACAAAAACAAACCAAACCAAACGGGGTCTAGAGGTCTAAAATATGTTGAGCGGTAATTTGGTGGAACAAAAAGCAAAAACAAAACAAAAACAAAACAAAAACAAAACAAAAACTTATCAAAAACCCAATAACAATAATAGCAAAAAACAACAACAAAAATCAATCCACAAAAAATATTAATAAAAAAATTCTGATTTCTTTGATGATTCATCAAAATCAAAGCTAACGCAACAAAAACACAAAATATCGACACACAACCCCATCCAAATTTAAATTTGAATTAATAAAAATAAGGACAAAGAATGAATAAAGTGATTTTTAAAAAATATGAAGATTGTATTGTAATACGTGTAAAACCTGTCAAGAATTTGACAATATACATGATCCGATAAACCCGTTCAACAAGAAGCATATGCTATATAATAACTGTGTTAGAAACCATAATCGATATTAAAACTATTCCTTTCATTTCGTTCCTTAAGCCATGAATCAACAGCTCTTAGTTTTTTGTTTTGTTCTTTTTTTTTTTTTTTTATTATTACTAATTTTATTTTTCTTTGTTTTTTTTTGGGGGGGGGGGGGGGGGGGGGGGGGGTGAAAGCTGCTGAATGCTATCACCCGACGGATGTTTTATCGAAGAGAAGCGAATTACAACCGCCATTTATATATCCCGACGGTTGCTTTCGACCGAACAAGTGAGATTTCGTTTTGACGTAGCAGCACCACGGAGTCTGCTTAAAAAATAGTAACTTTATTTATTTTACAACAATGGCGAACTATACGGGATATGTATTGATTGATGTAAGGAGGTATGTTGATATTGTCTAAAATAATTCCATTACGTGTAAATAATTGTAAGTCGACGATATAAATGCGTAACTATAAAAACGTTCAATTCAATAGGAAATTGATTTCTAATCCAAGGCTTCGATTTCCGCCTTGTACTGTAAAAACGTAATATATATTCACAAACTGCACTTTTTTTTAGGAATTATGTAGATTTCAGAAGACAATCTAATTCGAATTGGGGAAAAAAGAGGAAAGGGGAAAGCAAATCTCAAACCTCTTGTTATGTACAAACGTGGCAAAGATCGGGAAAAGACTGGATATCACACATAGTTCTGTTTCCTCAACGACGCTCGCGCTAGGGTGGGAAGACATATCGCACGGAATTAAATGTCGCGGATTATCCAATCAGTCTTCTTGTCGACATTCATCACGGCGTCCGTAATTACAACGAGCGTTCAGGAGTTAGTTTTCGCGTTCTCAGGCTACATGTGGTATTATTGGATTACAGTGGTATGGACATAGATTGAATTACTGACCGAGCGATAGATGTATATGCGGATTTGACCGGACAGTCGTGAGCAAATCTGCATACGATTTAACGTCTTATTGAATTATCCGTAATTCTTGTTACGTTAATGCCCATTAAATCCTGACTATAGGCATACCTATTAAGACTGTTTAAGTCGTTTCCCTTGCTTTTAGGCAGCTTCTTGCTGTGTTGAAACTGAATGGTAATTTGTGACTTTTTTTAGATTAACACTTATTTTTTCACGTTTTACATTCAGAATGATAAAGGTGACTCCAAGACAATGTCTGTTAAATGGACTTTGCAGAATCGTCTTTATGCGTTTAATGGGCTATGGATGGGAGTTCATTAAGAAACTCCAATCCCTGCATTGAATCAGTGTAAACAAACGTTGATTGACCTAAACGGAGACTTCACATTTCTTATCTAAATGATATTGCTTGATATTGTTGGTTTAGTGATTTCAGGATAAAAGATAAAATGTATATATATGAAGCATAGTTTCCTTCACTTCAATGTCATATTGACATAATAACGAAATCGAAGGGTGCTACCTTATTGAATGACTCCAACTCAAAATTAGATAAAGTAAATAAATACCCTAACGATTCCGCAAACAGACACTGTCTTTAATATCATAATTTGGCCTTGTTTGCTTCCATATATTTAAGGCTTTCCCTAAATTGAACGAAATGCTTTTCTTTTTTCCCGTCATCATTTGACTCTATCAGGATTACACGCAATCTGGAATGACATTTCCCAGACACACTTAACGACTTCATGATGGCCAGTTCTCAGGTTAGTGACCGTTACTTAACTGCGGGTCCTTGTACACGTCTGACCGGTCTGGCGACAAAATAATCCTGTTTGAACTCCATTGATTTGTTTGATGTCTTTCCTGTGATCGGCGGTTTATCATCCATCCATCCATCCATCCATCCATCATTCATTCATTCATTCATTCATTCATTCATTCATTCATTCATTCATTCACCCATCCATCCATCCATCCATCCATCCATCCATCCATCCATCCATCCATCCATCCATCCATCCATCTATTCATCATCCATCCATCCATCCATCCATCATCCATCCATCTATTCATCCTTCATCCATCATCCATTCATCCATCCATCCATTCATCATCCATCCATCCATCCATCCATCCATCCATCCATTCATCATCCATCCATCCATCCATCCATTCATCCATCCATCCATCCATCCATTCATCATCCATTCATCCATCCATCCATCCATCCATCCATCCATCCATCCATTCATCCATCCATCCATCCATCCATCCATTCATCCATTCATCCATCTATTCATCATTCATCCATCATCCATTCATTCATCCATCCATCATCCATTCATTCATCCATCCATCCATCCATCCATTCATCCATCCATTCATTCAACCATCCATCCATCCATCCACCCACACACCCACCCACCCACCCATTAACTTATCTATCAACTGACTTTTTAGATATCTATGCAGTAGCGAGTTTACGTGCAAATGTGCGTCTTTTAGCGGTAGTCTTATTTTAGCGGCTCTCGTACTGAAAGCATCCCGCTTAGTCCTCACTGCTCTGATTGTAGATGAAGTATATTGTGTTTACTTCAAGTATCGCGAGTGCAACAATTCGTCATTTTCGCGATGCTTTGTTTAAATTAAGTAAAATTTGAGTCCACCAAAATAACCACCTTTTCACTATTCCAACTATTACAATACTAATCTGGTTATCCAGTAACCATGATTCATATTTTCAGTAGGGGACATATAAAATTAACCATCAACATAGATGATCGGTTTTTTGTTTTGTTTTTGTTTTTGTTTTGTTTATTTAAGGACGTGCCAGGTTTTGGAGGTGGAGGAAAGCCAGAGTGCCCGGAGAAAAACCACCGGCCTACGGTCAGTACCTGGCAACTGCCCCACGAAGGTTTCGAACTCGCATGGAAGGCTAGTGATAAAGTGTCGGGACACCTTAACCACTCGACCAAAGGGATCTGAGAAATTGTAACATATTTGTTTAAAATTTGGTAATAAAAATTCATACTACTATGCTCCACTCTTTCTCCTGATAAAATAAATGAATAAAAATATTAATAAAATTGAGCATAATTCATTTTTCAAATCAAATAAATAGTTTATAAATATTTTTACAGTAATTTATATAATATCGGTATATAAAACTCTATAAATAACTGTATATTAGGATATATCCTGTCCACTCAACGGGATGTATTAAAACGACTTCTACACAATACCAAAAATCGACTTCCAATTAACCATCAAACCATGACAAAGTTAAGATATATGATATATTTCAATAATATATTATTGATGATGGCGAGTTCGACCCAGACAAATCTAGTTATCGCATGATGACGTCACACTGATATACCCGCACGTGCACCGAGGGACACATTTTGCATCATTAAGTATTGCGATTTACAGACACATATGAAACTATTTGACAGTCGGATATCCATTAGCAAAACACTTTATACATTCGGATCCATCGATCTGTGAGTTCTACCAGAGACTCTCTAGATTAAGACTGATATGTTAGCTGTAACTATCGAATTCCCGAAGCCGATAGGTGCTACAATGTGCATTCCTAGCTTTATCAGTTTCACTTAAAACAAACAAAATCAACTTTCATGACACCTCCAACCCCCCCCACCCCCCCCCCCCCCCCCCCCCACCCCTCATTAGAATAGAAAAACAAATAGCAAATAAATTAATCAATTAAAAACTAAAATGAAATCAAAACTTGTCGTTTCGAATTACATGTATATATTTTCCTGTTTGTTGGCATGCGTCATTTCGTCGTTTCGTCGCTTCATCGTTTCATCGTTTCATCTTTTTATATTTTTTTTCTTCCCTTCATATTATGATTTCAATGATATGAATACTTTTGTAGTATGATATTCGACCTGTCTGGTGCTCGACTGGTCAAGGTGTCCCGACACTTTTTTTACTAGCCCTTCACCTCTGGGTTGCGAGTTTGAAACAAACATGGTACAGTTGCCTGGTACTGATCACTTGCGGGTGGGTGGCTTTTCTCATGGTGCTCCGGCTTTCCTCTACCTCCAAAACACGTTTTTTTCCACGGTTCTTATTTTGTGAACCTGACATCACATGGATTTGATCTAGATCAATATATAAGGATATGATGTACGTAGCTGATGAAACAGTCAGTCGGTGCAGTGGGTAATAGACTCGTCTAGCAGATGGTACTTCAGGACCAATAGGTATGCTCAATAAAGTTTATAGTTTGTTTCATAATTGTTCTCTATATACACTTCCAAAATTGTCTGAAAATATCAATTTGTTCATAATATGATATAACATTTTTGAAATAAGAGTTACGTCCTTGTGCACGTGATGTTTTACTCGCTCTTGCTTCAAGAGAGAGAGAGAGAGGGGGGGGGGGGGGGGGGGTCAGCTGCTTGGAGGTATATCAAAGGTGAAACGAAACTTGTTAATATTCATGATATGGATATAATCGAGCCATATTTCAGTAATTTAGAACGTTTGTATTCTGAAGGTAAACTGATGTTAGATAAATGCTAATGTTTTAATGCGCTAGAAAAAAATCACTTAACGAGATGTGATGGAAGTTCATTATCGGTTTAACACCGCCTACACAAACCAGCACACGAAACTAACACAGGTCAGAACACAATTCATCACAATTTAAATGAATTGTAGGGAATATATAAGAATCACCTAAGAAATTTTAAAATTTATAAAAAAAAAAAAAAAAAAAAAACCTATTCCAAAAGTTTATTAGAGTAGAGTTCCCATGTACGTTAAATGAGTTTGGCGGTTTAAGATCATGAAATATTTGTCATATATAAAACGCCGTCCTATTCAGAATTCAACAATGATTGACAATTTGAGTATGACAAGGGGAATAACTCTCACTAGATCTAGCGCAGTCTATTTTCCTTGCGACTTGTTTGAGTGCTGTAGCACGTGACGGGCGCAATGTATATCCCTTTATTTTGACATATATGTAATTATATTTATTTCACATGTTTAATCGGCGAGCGACCTGAAAAGCTTCCCCCTTCAAGAAATTTTTGAGATGTTCGTATTAACATCTTGTTAGTTTTCATGTACATTTATTCTGACAGCAAAATGGAAACTATTTCGTATTTTGAAAGGTACACGCGCATTATTCGTACAATACATATTTTCAAAATATGTTGATAACGTTTTGTTTTTTTAAATTATGTCTATAACTGTATAATTTCCATCGAGTTATCTGTAACTGATAAACTGTATAGTGTTAATATTTTTTTATAACTTATATTTTTATTCAGTTTTCAAAACAAAAAATAAATACACATGACACAATTTGACAATACATTCGTTCCTTTTACCTTCATCCATTTTTTCATATCACAAATTCAAACACTCTTGATACATATAAGCATCCATTAAATATTGCATACTATTTCCTTTCATACTATTTCCTTTCATACTTATTCAAGTAATCATATCTGAATATTTGTATAGTATGGAAGTATATATATACACACATCATTTATATCACTGTTTGTATTTATTTATTTTCTTAGAGAAAGAAATATATTTTATATGTTTAAATAAGTTCACATACTTTGTCTCTTGCTTTAGGGTTATTTACATTTTTATAATTACTGTCATAATCAACCTCTGGATTCAATACTAAATTAAAGTCTCCACATATCACAACATAATTATTTTCAAAATCGTCAATAGTCTGAGTAATAATATCATAAAAATCAGGACTATCCTGATTCGGGCCATATACAGTTATAAGAGTCATTCGGGATCCTTCAATTACTATATCTAGCGCCAAAAAGTTACCAGTATTATCTTTCTTTTCCTTGTACACTTTAAATTCAAAATTATTATTAAAACATATTGCAACACCTCTTGAATTTGATTTATAGGAGCTAAATAAGCATTCATATCCCCATTCACTTCTAATTACATTCTCCTTATCTTGCGTAAAGTATAGTGTTAATACATGTATACTACAAATTGATTTACCGAAACATACCTAACACCCCTACAGCGACACCTTCAAAGAAATATTAGTTCGTTCAAACAATTTAAGATAGTTATTCAAATTTTGTTTTTAAAAATCAAAGAAAATCAATGTGGATACGCGGAATTTACCGGAGCATCTCTGGCTAAATCACAATCTGTGGTAGGAATCTCAGACAAAATGAATAAACATATGCACAATGTATATTATCTATACTTATTAAAAAAATATTTAGATATATATATATATATTTATAGTACTTATATTGGATTAAACCAGCGTTATTACTTACTAGACCCTATATTTTTTTTTTCAAACACATTTTTATTGCATAAATACATAAAGCACCACATAACCAAACATACATCACTTTCATCATCATCATCATCATCATCATCATCATCATCATCACTGTATCAGTTTTATATCAACCCATTTAACTGCTTGAGGCCATAATATTAAAAGTACAATCAACGTAACAAAGATCCCGGATGATGACGTAGATTGGTATATTTGTGTCTGCGCGAGGGCAGAACGCAATATAATAGGACTCATGTCCTCGGTCGAGGGCTGGTCATGTCAGCAACTTTTTATAACGATTTTTAAGGATCTAATTAAAAACTATTATTTAATTGCTAAATAAATGTTATAAAATACATCAAAATTAGAAATAACTAATGAACGCACATGTATCCATCCTCACAAAAATTCTTCCTTTCTTCCTTTCTTTCCTTCTTTCCTTTCTTTCTTTCTTTCTTTCTTTCTTTCTTCCTCCTTTTTATTTCATTATTTTAATTCGTTCAGACTAGTCTGCCCGAGGCCAACAATGAATATCCCTCTATGCTTTATCAAAGGAAAATAAAAGATTTTTTTTTTTTTTAATTTGGAAAAATAAAATTTCTTGTTTACATAAGTTGTAGAAAAATTCAAGCTGGACCTGCCGTCATCTTAAAGGTAGTTATTACCTGTATTATTTTAAGAAAAGTATCCTTATGTTACAACCCGACAATTCATGGATAAAATTTGTAAAATTACAAAACATTTCTACAGAAGCCTTATAATACACGGTACAAACAGACATGAACATTTCTTATGCACTGCATTTGTTTACAACGACCCGGTCTGCAACGAACTACTGGAATAATGTCCGCTGATAACGTTTTGTTCCGGAAATAAAAAGTGTTTAAACGTCAAACTAAAATCCGGATAGGAAAACCCGGACAAAGTAATAGCGGTCCGAATTGAGGCACAACTTTACCAGTCCGTGTAACGATATGACTTTACAAAGGGAATTGTACCACATGAGCAAGGTGTACAGTATCAGTGGTAAAATTGATGACAAGGAAATTGCACGATATCCCATAAGAGTTAACAAAAAAAAAAAAAAAAACCCTTCTTTAAAGCGCATCCAAGTCCTGTGATATGTTTTGTTATGAAACAGTAATATTAAAATGTAAATATATTCTAAAATTGAGAATAAATCATACTGCCGCGAAGTGTTATCATATTTGCTTTAACCGCAAAAAAAAATGAACCACCAGAAAACAGACGTTATGGAAGTGTTCTAATTTTGATTGTTCACACTGGTCGCTGATTTTGCCCATTTTGCTTGTCGAGTTTGTACCCTAAAATTTCCACAACACGAGTTGAACGGAGTTCAAAATGTTACTGGAATCAATCATAATCGTTTTGCAAAAGTATAGACAATTCGACCGGTACGAGTACTCCTATAGTCGACACCAGGCTATGCGAAGTATACATTTTCGCCTATGTTTGTATTGAATAGCTATCACAAGTACGTGTTTTCTTCGTAAGGAATGTCGTCCAATAAAACCTCAGACAGTTCCTGTGTCACAGCGTGTACATCCATATTGCACTCTTTCATTGCCATCAATAAGCTGTTTATTGTCGCTTTGTCTCCGGATTCCTTTATCCAGATATTCAACAGTTCTATGAACAAGGTTTTCACACCTGAATGTTTGTGATCCATTTCGAACCTTGCGATTATATGTGGCTCCAATCCAAGTTCAAGAAATAAGTTGAAATAAGATGTATCCACAAATGTTGCTATGGTTTCAACTTCCTTTGGCTCTGGGATTCTTTGTAAATGATACTCCGGTATCCCTGTTCCTTAAATCATAAATAAAATAATGAGGTCAAAGGTGACTAGCGATGAAAAAGAAATATCATATTAAGTAACAATACATATGTTAACAATAAATATGACTTAGCAGAGCATTTTGAGAGAAGCCCCATATATATTGAAATATGGCCAACCACGCCATTTAATGTATTGACTATCCGGTGTCATTAACCCGTAACATTATAAATGTAAACCATATTTGCATTAACAACATATCATCGCATATCACTGAAACATATCATACCAACATATTAAAGAAATGAAATAAAAATAAAAGTAAATTTTTGATAAACATAGCCTGATAACTCTCTGGCAGGTCTACATATTACTTCATTTAACAAGGGAGATAACTCAATTCATCACTTCCGCCAAATAGGCTTTAGGTTGCACAACACCAATTTAGCATGTGCTCTCTGATAACGGTGTATTGTCATTAGTGCTGTTATTTAAAGCCATCCCTCCAAGGGTAGTAAGCTGATTCCTTCGTTCAACGTGCTAGTTTGTCGCATCATCTTTCTTTCTAACGTCATTTAGCAACACTTATTCGAGGATTTATTAGAAACCGACAATATGCCATGATTTTTCCTCGAGGGAGCGCGAATGTAAATAAATGTGATTGTCCAACCCTTCCCCTCTCCCACACCAACAACATCACTACGTCCAGGGCCTCTAGTTTGTGCCAAGCTAATCAAACTGTTTCTATTTCGTTAGATTTGATTCAATGTGCATGGAATCTATCGTCTATAAAAAGACGATAAACACACGGGGTAGAAGGCGGGGTCCAATAGGAAGAATGGAGGCGTGACATTAAACGGTGTGAGTTCACTTGCCCGAAGACGTAGGGTACCCCCGTGTACTCCAGTTACCTCCCGCATTTAGACTCTTCGCACGCTTCCATCCTGGCTAACAAGTTTGGTTTTGGTTTTGTTGGACGTTAGTCCTATTAACAGCCAAGGTCAGTTTAGAACGTGCCAGATTTTGGAGGTGGAGGAAAGCCGGAGTACCCGGAGAAAAACCACCGGCCTACGGTCAGTACCTGGCAACTGCCTCACCTAGGTTTCGAACTCGCAACCCGGAGGTGGAGGGCTAGTGATAACAACCACTCGGCCACCGCAGCCCCTTGCTAACAAGCGTGATTAGTAACTTGATATATAGTGTTTCACAATTGTTGTAAAATCAATGAAGTTTGCATCAGATCAAGTGAGGTCAAAGGTCCACTGCTACTATATGAATTAAAATGTTTGATTATTTCCCAATTTCTCGGACATAACTGTGAGGCACTACAGTAGAATAAATATAAAAGAAATATCTTCTTAACCGTTAAAGGATTTTGACCAAATTTGTTTCATGAAGTTGAATAATAATAACAAAAAAAAAACAAAAACCTGTTTATCAACAGTATCGGGTGGAACAAGAAACCCGACCTTAACGTAAAGCCTTGCACACTCTTATTGTATGTATTTGGCAAGATTGTCTCGTTTCTTCTAGGGAGTCATAAGATGCGAGAAACCTAGTGCGTTATGAATGAAGGGTTAAGCTCATTGAGACAAACACAACGGCGGCGCTAGATGAGGTAAATACTGAGCTGAAGAGAGTTTGATATATAATTGTTTCTACTGACTTTACTATGAATCATCTTTAGCACCAGGAAATAAAATGTTAAATCAAGAAAGCTGCTGTTCTCACCGTAATGAGAGGAACAGTCCGTAAAAACACTTATAATACATTGTGTATAGTAGCAAGCCGGAATATTTCCCAATGACTGATGTCATTTTCATATAAGTGATACAGGCCCTACGGACCTCTTGTTTATATCATATATGTCATAGATATGAAAAAGTACTGAACTTCAAATAATATACCGCATATAACATAGAACCATTAAAACTAAGCAACACTTGAAATATCATAGTAAAGGTAAAAACATCATTTCGTTATTGAAACAAACTGTGTAAAAGTTTGCATATTTTCCCTCTAGTATCTTATTTCTATATTAAGTACCTTGTGGAATAATATTGTCCTCGGTATGGATCTGCTCGAGTTCCGTCATCATAGAGGTGCTATCCAATCCGTGCGAGTTCATTGCCATGACAATCTGCTGTAAACTAACTTCCAGTCGGGGATTACTCCAGGAGAGGAAGATCTTGGTCACCTGTGTCCGGAAGGACAGATGACCACAAGTTTGTCGGATCCCGCTGATCTCTGCGTCCTGAAGTCCAAGTTCTATGAAGAACATATGATGAGCTTCGTAGATGAATTTTGCGATACGGCCAAGCTCTCTATAGGTCGGGCGCCTTTGTATGTCAACACCTATTTATATAATCGGATGAAGAACTCACAATAATCAAACAAAATCAATTCAATTCCACTTGAAAAAGAGCAAACCTAGTTGTTGTATCTGACAATTATTATCCTTATTAATATTTTGTTCGTAAAGAAAAAAAACTCACCTGAGACTTGTGCAGCATTCTGAAAGAACGATAAACCCAAGTACACATTTTTGTAATTCAATGTGAAGACCATTAGAGGCACTCAACTCGGTGGATAGGTAGTGTTCAACTAAAATTGCCTTTCAAGGTAAAATCACAAATGTACTTCCAATAGGATTTTTGCTGTAATTATCTGCTGAATAATGACAAAAACAATTTACAGGAGACATTATGTTCTTAAACATACCTCTGCAAGAGACTGAAACCAGACATCATAGTGTTGTCTGTGTATGGGTTCCGTTTTCTGGACACCGGCATCTATTTGTACACATATCAGTGGTGAAGTCTGAAGAAGTAGTTTCGCCTCTACTGCCTCGTCACGTGGCCTCACTATCGGGTGACAGTGTAGGTAGTAGTCGAACTCCAGATGACCTTATTGGTTCATTGACCTCAGCTAACACGACCCGGATAGCATGGCCTGTTCCCGGTACAACTGGACTATCATCCTTCATCTTGAAAAGAGTGAGCTTCATCACATTGCCACTACAGTGTATCAATATATTCCAGATTGGGTCAATGGCTAAGGCGACGAAACCTCTGTAACAATTATTAAAACGTGATTTGCCAGGGACTACAAAAGGCTGGAATCTGTGGATACAGGCTGCGATGAATTTATCCCAGATGGCGCGTGGAATGAACCGTTTTTGGAATTGAATACACAGTGTGCCAGACTTGACAGTTGTAGATTCGGATACTATGTTTTCCATGAGCTTTGTCTCCTCATCTCCAGCTATCTTCAACATACCTGGGACAACGTAGTAGTTCACCTTGTCATCTTTGTCATTCGGCAGCGGCTTCACCAGAAGTCCCAGTCTCTCCATGACAGCTACTAGAACATACATATGATCTAGGAATTTAGAATCAGGATGTTTTCCCCACAGCATTTTTAAAACCTCCACCGGTAACCGCCCCGTCTCCTCAAACTCTTTCCAAAGAGTCCTTTCGGCATCGGTGAGTCCGCAGACAAACTTGATTGCAGTTATCAGGTACTTGAAGGCGTCAATAACCCACTGTGGGTTCAAAACAATGATGGGATTGTCACTTTCCAGATCAAAACAGAGCATGAACCCAGTCAGATGGAGATACCTGTATTGAAACAAAAAAAAAACCCAAAAACATCTGTGCTGAGATTTAATGAGGTTGTTTGTGCTTATTTAGCTTATTTTCGTCATCTGAAAACAATACCGTGATATGCAAATTTTGCCATGTCTTCACGACATTTTAACTAAATATCTGCACATGTCACCTTATAAGGCACCTATTTGTACATGTATGTCATGTGTTGCCTTTTGGTATGATTGTACCGTTACAGGTCCATGTAACTAGACTGAAATTGTTGTAATTTTTAAATTGATATCAAATCTTTAACACAGAACAAGAACGGTAATGCATTTATTACATCCTATCAACGATATTGTAGGAAACATTTACCTCAAAAATAGCTTCAAGTTTCCAACGCCATCTAGTGGCAGCGTCAACTCTTTGTTCATCTCCATTAACTCTTCAATGGTCATGACTTTCACTCCCGACTCCTTCTTTTGTAGTAACTCGAATTCGAGGGCAATCCATTTGCCTGGAATTCGTTTCTTCCATTGTGATTGCAGTGGAGCAATCTCTGCTATGGTTTTCCACATCTTCAGGAAGACATCTTTATTTTTGCTGCTGTCGTATAGGTGAGAGATCGGAAAAAATCCTTTGATATGCTTTTCCATTATTTCCGGAATGCCCGGGACAGACTTAAGTTTATCCAAGAACTTCGCTAGTTTTTCCTTTTTTATCACCTCCTGTCAACCATTTTAAGTCGCATATTAAAACATGAAAACCCGTAAACAGATTTTTAACGTTCTATGTTTAAACAATATTTATGTTGTAATAACGTCGTTGAATCCTTTAGTTGTATGAAACTATGTAAAAGTATAACTTACCGGCCCCTCTATCAGATCCATATGGGAACCTATCATCAACACTGGCGGTGTTCCTTTCTTGCTCTCCTCGACATCCACTGCATATGTCGCTATCGACTGTAACCACTTCACTATACTTTCTGTAAACAAAGATACCTCCTGGCATGTTCATATTCCTAAAAATATATTTCTAAAATGTCGTTGTCTGGTAGATCAAATTTCTGGAAGTACGACTGTTCCATCCTATGATGCGGTAGACGAAAGTATATGTCTTTAACTATTAACGGTTTTGGGATTCTATCGTACCACATTGTGCATGCGATATCCGGGTGATAGAAAACATGGGTGGATATGCAGGGAGGAGGTCGGGGACTATTGTATATTTGTGCGCGTGATAGATTCTACCGTGGTGAATGCTCTAGGGTTAATGGTGTTCTTTCTCTTGATATGAAATGAAACTAAATAGAAATGTATATTTGTCTTATAAATTCTGGTTGTCATTTTCGTGTACAGAACGTATAAGCCATTGTACCTATAGGTCCCGATTATAAATTGCCACGCCTGACCAGTCTTTGCGTAAAACAACATTATTTATTCATCAGTAAACATTAAATGTATGCTTTTTTGTTCTCTCAAATCAGATACTATCGTATATATTCCTTTTAGATTACTTTCATTTTCTATTGTTTTTTAACAAGTAGTATTCTATGGGATCATATAAAGTTTGGTGATGTTTTAACTCACAGGTGTTTACCTATGTACCCGTATACGGGTATTTTTTTTATTATACAAAGTGTTTTTCTTGCCACTCGCCGAGCTGAGAAAACTGCTCATTAGATAGTAAAGTTATGTTTTGATAACTATGGAATTAAAAATGAATTTTCACATCATCGATCAACATTGGAACTTCGATGGTTTCTGTTTAATCATAAGTATATGAGTTTTTCGTTGAAATTTAAGTCCGTATCACAGATGAAACAATTGTGCTGGTGTGTGATATTTTTGGACAACAGCGCGCAAGATACTGTATGATTCGTTTGTGAGAATATTGTATGCTCGATATGCAATATGTTTATGGTGCATTATGCAATCCCACACATGTACATAAAATCCTTTCAAAATGAGAATTATCCACAAAATGTTTTTGCTCATAACGTTAATATGACGGATTGAAACGGACGTCATATGTAATTGTTGTTGTGTTCGATCGCAACATATCTTTTTATTTTATACCCATAACCAGCCACCAAATGTCGGTGATGGATATCAAATTGTCACATTTTAGACAAATCCTTAACACATTTTATCTGATAAACTCATAAGTGACGCTTAGATTTGTAATAACACTTTAAAACATTTAGCCTTTTCTAATACACGTAACATACCTAGACCTTCATTTTCTCCATCTTCTTTGAGGCATGCCGCAGCGTTGAACACCAGTAGGTAGATGCTGTCACTTGTCATGAGGGAGTGATGAGTATTGTAAAAGACGTCTTCTCCCCCGAAGTCATACATTGTGACGAACGCCTTTGACTCGTACAGATCATTGACCTCCTGATGCAGCACCAAGTTTATCACCTCTTTCTGTTGTTGGGTTAGTTTTGCAGTGGGAAGTCCTGACTTTGATTGTGATCTCACGAAGTCAGTTTCCAAGATTAATGCATCATGCGAGACATCGGTATCTGAAATCAAACGGTGAGTGCAAGTTAACATGCCATAAATAAAGCAAAGCAAAATTTCCTAAAACCTCCAGAATAACACTAAACAAGTCTATGTTCTGTTAAAGGAATAAACTGTATAATAACGTGTTTCCAACAACATTTTAATGCCTTTGAAGTATCTTCCAAAAGGAGTTAAACTTTCATAATGTATTTTTGATGAATTTTAATGCTGAATTAGTGCGGAATGGTTCAAAGAGGCTCCCAACCGGACGACCTCGATTAACACGTAATAAACTGAATAAGGCATATGACAGAAGTATACTACATTTATTTAAGCCGCTTCTCTGCCTTTTGGCAGATAAATTAATCCATTTTTGGTTCATTTTGTACAAGAATTATGCCAGCAAAATTTGATCAAATGCCATACAGCAAAATAATGTTTTAAAGACATTGTTCTTGTCCCTCTTTGGGACCCGCTTGTTTACCTACAAGGATAGACCTTTCATTAGCACAAGAGGCCAGATAGCATGCATCGCTCTCCTTGATTTTCAATCATCAGAGAAAAGGCATATAAAGGAACCATCATTTAAGCTATTTAACAGAAACTTCTTTCATTTCATTTTCAGAGCCGCCTCTTCTCTGAGTTGCACGCAAAACAGTAAAATTTTCCTTCAACTAACAGGTCGTTTTTTTATCTAAGGATGATTCATATATGTAGCAAAATCAGAAAAAAAAATCGGTTATAAAAATCAATTGTGACTCCCTCTATATTCTGGAACCTTTTCAGAAGAATGCTACAGCCCGAATAGAATCTCTTTACTCATAGAAAAGAAAGAAAGACTTCAAAACAGTTTTATTTCCCCAATTAGACTGCGATGGATTACCTTCCCTATGTACAGGCATTATCGGTGGATCTGTCGTATCACCTGTAACAAAATAAATACTCAAAACAGCGAATTGATAGGAAAACAGCACACAAAGGAATTGTCATGAAATAAATAAATAACAAAATTAAATGATTTTAGCATCACAAGTCTCTGAAAAACAAAGGAAACGAAACATTTTCGATTAAAAAAGTGAAAAAAAAATTAACTTGGAAATTGTTCTATGGAATTAGCTATTCGTATCTTAAGACGATAAAATGAACAATTTTCAAAAGTTACTTTGCAAAACACTTATTTTTCCATTTCTCGATATATTACATTGTAGTCCTTACAATATGTAACCGTTCTTACATTCTTTTATCAGTCCTGATACTGGTTCAATCCTTCGGTTATCTTCTTTGATTTTACTGCTAACCATGCGAAGTCGTTCAAGTACAATGTCTTTCGCTGAAGTGCCTGTTATTCTCTCCAGTGTGAGCATATCCAGTAAAAGTCTTCGGAGATGAAGTTCCGCAACATTGGTTGAGTGGTGACTCTGGAGATCAATATGTTCCCCGAAAAGCTGTTTCACTAGACAAGTTTTCCCCACCATTGCATGGCCAATGAACATCATTTTGATGTTTCTGGTTTCTTCTGCATGTTCCTCCAATCCACCTAGATAACTTCTTATGGCCTCTTCGTCTAATTCTCTGACAAAGCGTGGGAGGTCTGTAAAAAGCATTTGGAATCAGTTTCGACGCACTTGGATGCTGTCAAATTTACTTGTTTAGATTATTTCAAAATCAATAAGCAAGAATATTGAATAATTACAAAATGTTTATGACACATACTCAATGCGATTTTATCCTCTATATGAAAAGATTTTAATTAAGATATAAATAAAAGGAAACCAAATATACCATTCTTCATGACGTATTCGTACAAGCTTTTGTGTTCACTGCTTTTGTGCTGCATCATAATCACCAATTCCATCGGGCTCATCTTAGCTTCATCATTTTTATACAGAAGTTGAGGACATTTCTGTGAAAGTATCTGCCAGACCTCCTTCCAAGGACGCTCCAACATCGCCAGGTAATGAAGAGCATTTCTACTTCTATTGTCTTCGATGCTGACATCACTTTCAGGAATGATTTTTGCCAAGAATTTAGCAATATCTTCCCTTCTGTGCTTTATTGCAAGCATGAGAGAAGTCTGCCCTACAAGGTTTTGCGTCTTTAGCGGATATCCATCACTGTAAAGCTGTTTAACCTCTTCTAAGTCCCCATTTATCACCAAATCTTTGGCACGGCTGGTTATATAATCTGAAGTGGTGTGATAAATATCATGGTTAATAAAAATATAGGAATGTCAAAGTGTGCGAAACGATTTGCAGACTAAGATTATATACATTGTGTTTGTATGTTGTAATTGACTTAATACCACAGGTACTCGCCTCGTCTGTCTATACACCAAATATATTATCAAGGTCTAACCTAGTTACACGAACCTATTTCGAATAAAACAAAATGTGAACAGACTCTACACAAATTGGTTAAAGATTATATTTAAATATCAATAGAATAAATTACCTTCGTCCAGTATTGATTTAAGTGAAGCATGACCTTCGCTCTTCGAAGACAACAGCTGAAGTAAGTCTGTCGGGGTTCGACCTTCCGTGTCTTTTTGAACTAAACACTGTGGAGCATTCTCTACAATCCTGTTCCAAATACCTCGCCAAGGACGTCCATATTTTGCCATGAGATGAAGAGCGTTCCAATTATTTCTTGTGTTTTGTATCTCTGTAGAAGCTGGTGATACCTTGTCTATGAGAAATCCGGCCACATTTCGATGACCATACATAATGCTCTCCATTAGAGGTGTTTCTCCAAATTTATCCTGTTTGTCCAACGGATAGCCAGATTCCTCCAGTTTCTTAACTTGAATGAGGTTGCCCTGGACAGCAGCAGCATGAGCAGCATCTAAGGATAGGAGTTTACATACGGATTATAAATCGATATGGTCATTTTTTACAATTAATTTTTTATATAATTTATCTTTTTTGTTTTCGAAATCAGTCATAGGTCATCGAACATGTAAATGTTTACAAAGGTTTTCATGTTGAATGAACACTGA
Source organism: Pecten maximus (assembly GCF_902652985.1). Taxonomy (NCBI): domain Eukaryota; kingdom Metazoa; phylum Mollusca; class Bivalvia; order Pectinida; family Pectinidae; genus Pecten; species Pecten maximus. Next base: position 31,782,432 of record NC_047030.1, on the reverse strand, counting down.
AAAGCTAGCATGCATGCGGACAGGTAGCTCAAAATGTTTCAACAGCTACAGATATGAGCTAAATGTATTTAGCGATTGTATCATACATGCGAATGTGCGCACGATGTCCGATCAAAAAGAGGTCTGTGCGATAGATATCAAGGTTGATTGAAATAGACACTGTGAAATCTATTGTCAACAATAAACAATAAATATCTTTAAAAAGATAAACGGCATAGTTTTGATGCTGGTGGTTATAATGTAAAACTGCTAGTGAAATAAATTAACGAACTAATGCGTTTCAGCAAGGATAACAAAATTATATCAGTTTGAATCTTTTTTGGTGATGATAAGACTGCATTTGAATCAGGAAGAATTTTTTTCATATGTCATTTGAAAAGATACATCCACTTATTCAGCTTGCATTCAGTCTTAATTTTGTTTCGTTTTTAACTGCATATCTGCATTTTACATTTACCGCTACATTGACCAATCATATACTTCATCTTGACCTGTCGCGTCATATCCGGGGCCAAAAGAATATTATACGGCTATGCCGAAAAATTTCTCGAAATAAAGTAATATTTAATAAAAAAAAATGTTTTTGAATGTTCTTATTATTGTTTGCATATCATGTTCTGTATCAAACATATTCAAGTCCCCGATATCGAGATAAATCGGCCAGACCCTCATCCATTCCCCGACTCGCAGATATACAAATCACCTTTAAAGAAAATTTATTACAGCTGGTATGTATATGGTTACTTACAGAAGTTGATTTATACGTCGTGAGAAACTACTCAACACAAAATATTAAAAAGAATTATTTAGTTACGAACAGCGCCATAACATCAGTTTCCCTTGTCAAGGATTATACTGTTTGCTTTTTCGAGTATAGAATCAATCTCAGCACAAAATATATACATGGAAATAGCAACAACAAAGGAAAAATGAATGTCTGCTACGTCTGTCCAATGAATTAAATACTTCACATGTTTCACATGTTCGATAGTACCTTGGACATCTCAGCCTTTGAGATGACCTACGACTGTTTGAGTATTCCTGAAAGTGCATGAACCAGAATAGAATTGAAAAATCCATGATGAACAACTCCACACATAATGGTTAACGAATATATCTAAACATCAATAGAAACAATACCTTCTTCCAGTACTGTTTTAAGTAATGCATGGCCTTCGCTCTTCGAAGATAACAGCTGAAGTAATTCTATCGGGGTTCGACCTTCCGTGTCCTTCTGAACTAAACACTGTGGAGCATTCTCTACAATCCTGTTCCAAATACCTCGCCAAGGACGTCCATATTTTGCCATGAGATGAAGAGCGTTCCAGTTATTTCTATCTTTCATCTCCATAGTAGCTGGTGATACCTTGTCTATGAGAAATCCAGCCACATTTCGATGACCATACATAATGCTCTCCATTAGAGGTGTATCACCAAATTTATCCTGTTTGTCCCATAGATAACCGGATTCATCCAGTTTCTTAACTTGGACGAGGTTGCCCTGGATAGCAGCGGCATGAGCGTCACCTATGGATACAAGTATGTACATATCTTGTAAAGCAATATGATCGTTTTATAACAGTTTTTTTATTTAGAGCCTTATTTCTGTCAAAATAAAATTGTATATCCTTCTTTATAGCCCCCGAGAACTTTAGCCATCGGTCGAAATATCTGCTGCTTTGCACCTTGTAAACAGTTTTTATCCTAACTGTGCATTCATGGCTGTATGTTGTGATGCCAGATAATAGGTATTGTGTTGTTGTTGTGTTGATAACAATCAATTTGTTTTCGATATCAACTGGAATTATTTTAATATAAGAAAAAAGTAAGTAATTTAGGTTAATATGTTTTTAGGTGGTCAGGGCACAGGCGTACGCTTCTGGTAAGTATTAATAGAAAAAAATACTCCTACTATATCAAAAAGGTGTGACACTCGAGAAACCGGAAAACTTCAGTAACGAACATTGATTTAGAATCCTTAAAGATCACTATGTTATTCTTTAGTCGTATGACAATGATTTAAAGATAAGAAGATGGATCAAAAGCGATCGTGATAGCCGACAATGCATCGACTGTGGAACGGAATTAATCTGTATATTTTAGTGGTGTACAGGGGGGGATATGATTGGTTACCAACTCAATAAACAATACTAACTATAATTGTCGACCAATCAAGTCTACTTCCGTTCTACAGTCGATGCATCGTAGATCTTCAAGTGTTACACCTTGTTGATATATTATGAATAGGGTTTAATTTTTTTTTCTATTATTACTAACCAGAAGCAGACGCCTGTGGTCAAGCAGGGGGTGTTTGGATGTTGACAGTACCTTTTATGATTTTATGATTTGGTGACCAAAGTACGAAAGTTTTATAAGTTTTGATGTTCTGATTTATAACAATATATTGAATGATAACACCATACCAAGAGGACTACGTGGCCAGTAGCCTCTTGTTTAAACTTGGTGCAGTGTGATGCAATCAAAATGCAACTTTGTTTATTGAAACTGTATATAAAAATATCAGATACACTGGGCACCGATTTTTGCGAGCATACATACCGTCTTTATAATCCATTCGTGTGTTTCAGAAAAAGTAGGCTATTCCAAATTCAAGACTGCCAAACCGACTGGGCATCCATATACTGACAAGATTATCAAAGGTCTGAAAAGCGGAAATTGCAAACATATTTGAAATAAATGAATACTGATATACTCATAAACATATCTTTATCTACATGTTTTAACTTGAAGCGCAAAATGATGTCTTAATTGATAAAGGAGAAAACCAAGGCACCAGTAAAAACCTGTATCGTCAGGTAGATAATTAGTATCCGAATCTGAACTAAACACTATTAAACCACGAGAAGACTTAAATATATTTAATAAATGACGACGAAAATCATAAATCTTGGTAAAAACCTTGATTTAACTGTAGATAAACAAAGTATATAGTCTGCTTTGTTAATTTCCACTAAATCTCATCTGAATGTGTAAGTCAGTAATACTGTTGCGAATGATAGTCGAATACAATAAAGATTAGAGTATAATATGCCGCCAGTGGCAAGCATGTATGTAAATACGTGTATAAACTTACACCTACACAAATACTTTAGCCTGCATTGTAGAGTACTGCAGCCAGAGTTGAGCAGAAGTATGCATTGCTGAGCAAATCACAAATGTGACATGACCTCACACACATATATACCCGCCCTGACTTCCACTCCTATTGTTATATGCAACGTTAGTTGTAAAACAAATTGAAATTTAAAAAAATCGAGTCCTAAGCTGAAAACCTGAGATAAAAACTTTGTATTGATCCGGGTTAAACAAAATATCGGAAATAAATGTATTATTCCAAATCACTAAGATGTACAGCACAATAATAAAAAAAAATGTGTAGCTCGATACTGATATTTTACCTTACTGAGATACCCTATTCACCTGTATTTCGTGATCGATCCTACGTATGTGTAGTTTATACAACATTTTCCCGGCTTATACCAGCTCAATAATATTGCATGATAAATATGTGAAGGACGTCTATATATAGCAAAATATTTGTAATTCAATTTTATTGGCATATTTTTTTGTTAATCCTGGAGCTGTACTCATAATCGTCGTATATTAATACACATAGCAGGTACACATTCACATGAAGACTGTAAATGTGATTTAAATAAATACACCTGTTTGTGAAAACACATTACAACACATGATCTGACCAAAGGTGTAAAAACGTTTCATTTGTTAAGTTTTATCACAAAATGATATTTTTTTCACAATTCGTGACTGGCCAAAACAGTGTCGTGGGGGCAAAAAATGTTTCGTTTGTGTACCACACAAGTGAGATCTATGGAACAGAAACGAGTTAAGCAGACAAAAACATATCCTGGTACATGAACATGTGCACTACAGAACCATTGTAAGTTGGTTATCTGAATAATGCTAGCAGCGAACACTCATACATCCGACTTAGGACATTAAATGATCATATCGGCCAGTGATATATGAGTTTTATCTGTGTTATCTAGCAGTTATAAATTGTATAGAATAAACAAATACCATATGGATCAGTATCGCTTGTCAACTGCACCCTGTCATGATATCGTGCCTTTTAAAGTCTGGTATTGATCAACTAGCACAATTATTTATGAAGTTGTTTATTGAGAAACATACCCCAGACATAGATACTATTAGGTGTATTGGTAGACGAGGCGAGTATCATTGCACCAGACAGACCCTTTATACACCCGAGATAAAGATACGTGTTTGTACAGAAATGGTCTCTCACTACTAAGTATTTCGTTACATGTTATTACCAGTGACTCCATCACCTCAATCGCTCATTTGAAGTTCAAATGATGTCACATTAAAGTTTGCAGATTTCGCTATATGAAAATTTTTATTGGAAAGTTTATATGGCATATAAGATCACACCAGTACTTGAAAGGCCTGATATTTACAGTGGAATGAGGAACCCCGCCTGGGGAACTATCGCCCTTTTTTCCCTCTAGTCTTACGTCATTTTTTTTATTTTAGTTGAAGTTTATGTTTTTATAATGTTTTTGCAATATAACAAATACTCATTTCATATGATATTTACTCAGGAAAACAGCTGTAAACCTAAGAAACACATTTTCTTCGTGAACTTGGTTCTAAGTGAAACAGCGGTTAATTAGTTGAATTCGTTGCGCGAGACCTATGAAGAAGACAAACACAGGGATAAAAAAAAATCACTGTTCCTTAACATCATTGCTACTGCTTTTCTAAGTTATGAGATATTCAAATGTCATCTCTTTCATTTTCGGACAGTGCGCTACACATAAAACAACCTGTGTATTTGCACCAATTTGAAGATGTGGTCGAAGTAGCTCTAAAATGGTATCAAACTATATGAGATTGGTTAGGATTTGCATTCACGCCATTAATGAATATTTCCCATACGGTTTTGATCTTTGAAAAAAAAAAAAAACATTAAAAGAACTACGTGTGTCTCTTCTATGCCGCATTCGTAAGAATTGAATACAGCTAAAAGTGGCGTGCGGGGAAGCAAAATATATCATTTCGAGTGCATACAAAATCTACCTGTAGCATAAAGCCTCTATTTAGAGACGAAAAACCTAGCCCGACCTTTGACAGGTGTCTACTGACGTTTAACAATTCAAAAGAAATATTACCAAAATAACCAATGGTCAAAATTTTCAACAATAATGCCAAAGTACAAGGGATTTATCTTGTCTACTTACCTCTAGGGAAATATACGCAAGTATGTAACTAGCCATAATGTCGATTGATATAAACTTCCTGGTGTGAAAATATATCATTTTACAAAATCACGTGATATCGTTGAAGAGTTGTCTGTCCCAAAAGATAGCGAAAAGTAGTGTCTTAGTTTTTGTAATATCTTGTATCTTGTACACTTGTATTGATTTTCAGTAAGTGGACAAATAATAATGATAATCTTTATTGTCAGAGAGTTAAATACCTGTTTAGCTAAGGGCAAAGGCTAAATTTCCTTCTGGCCCAATTGTAAACCACATTACTACGTAAAAGCTTAATATTCATGCACAATAAACATCAGTAAATATCACATTTCATATTAGTTAGAATTATCAAAGAAAACATCATTTCCACGTGTATACCAGGGTTATACCTGTGGTATAACACTCTACGTGTATGTGTTGTGTGAGCGAGATACGTGAGTAGTGGTCACACGTGTGTGTATGTGTTGGAATGTGAAAGCGTCCGACTGACCGTTGACAGACGGACTGTATGACTTAGCACGCGTTTTTCCCATCACACCCCAACTGGATTTCCCTCCTATTTTCCGCCTAACTATCACTCGGCGCCGGCACTTTCACCAGTCCGGACGTGCTTATGATAAAGAGATACTTGCATGGTTGCGAGACCATTGTCAGACATCTACTACTTGGGCCTGGGACGCCTGGTAAGTTATACACGCGTGAATGGTTTGTACTTTCGTTTCTGTGTACAGTCCGTTTCGTAAATGTCTGTATTCGTCGTTGTATTGTTTCTGTTTTAGGTTTCCTGTACGTCGAATAAATTATATCTGGAAGAATCTACGGCTGTTGTGTCTTGTATAACGACCACACCCTACACACGCATACTTATTTTGTTAATTAAATGACATTTACCTTATATACATACATACGTATTTAGTAAAGAAATAAGAATTGGCATACAGTTGAGTGTAGACTAAAGGTTACACAAAGTGCACTCCGAGTGCACTCCATTTGGACTCGGAGTGCACTCCGTTTGGACTCCAGGTAAACTTGGAGTGCACTCGGAGTGCACTCCAAGTTTATCTGGAGTCCTATCAGGCCCCAATCCTACCTGGGTCCACATGTATCACATGTACCTGTAACCAAGTACATATATACATAATGTTTATAGATAGATGTATACTCTTATACATTTTGACTCCTTAAACATGTAACAATAAGATATGTGTTACTGTTTTATCTTTGTATATATCATCTTATTATTTTGTTGGTTCATTTCTCGTTGGTTAACTAACAGCATCTTATATAATTGATTTTTTTCTATTAGTTAACCGTATATAAAACGAATAGATCTGGCACTTCGTTGAAAAATGTATGATAGCATTCCTTTGATTTGAAGAGTTTTAACAAGCCCCGTCAATTAGTAGCAAATTGGTAATAAAAAATGTATTTGGCAAGTTGTTTGTGGTCTCTCAAAATGTTTTTTTGATTGTGTACTGGACATAACTTGTACTCGAAGTACTGAGGACTGTTTTTAATATATTTCAAATACTTTTCTTCCAACAGTTTATATTTATCTTAACATACAATAAAAAAGAAAGTTGTTTTTTATCACATGGATAGCATATTCCAGATCTAATGTCTAATTTTGATTTACAGTTTAACATCAGACTTACATTTCTATTTGGTAAACCAACTTTTTTTTGTTATGACTGCCTCATTAAATCCGGGTCATACATGGTACATGGAGTTCTTTTAACAGTTATATCAGATCCATCCTACCCCCCCCCCCCCCCCCAAACTTCCAGGTCAATATTTACCTGTATATCAAGCGTGATTACAGGTGTGTGGAGAAAAGAAAGACTTACACTGACCCCAATACTGACCCCTTCCTCCAAGTTTACCTCATAAGGTGTGAAGATCTGGACAGGTGTACACACGGTCATCTAACTAGATAAAGACCCCCTTAATTGTTAGATGGAAACTGGTCATCACACCTTACCTTTACCTAGCCCAGGTTTCCTCTGGCATTGACCCCATGTCTGGTATGGTGTCAGGGCTAGAGGAAATTCAGGCTGACCTATACCAAGGTCATATAGAATATAGGTACAGACTTGTGACGGTCGATATCTGACACTTTTGAAATTATATGATTGTCCATTCCTATTACAGTATTATAATATTAAAACAGTTATAAGTCATTAATATAAAAAAAAAATATTTGAAAAAAAAAATTCAAACTGGTACTATTACTTTAGGTCTTTGATATTATAATGGAAGCATGTATAGAGTATAAGAGGTCAATATGTAAATCAACATATAGATTAACATAATTTTCATGTTTGAGCTAAGTAAATACTTATCAAACATTCCATACACCAATTGCAGCGGGCCTTATGCAATTTTTTTTCAAAGTTTGAACATTTAACTTAATGATTTTATAATTGGCTTGAACAACCATTGAACATTCATGACCTGTATCTGTTACATACAATGTATGAGTGACACATATCATGATAGATATTGACTCAATGGGAATAGAAAACGATGTAGTTCCAACAGTTCAGTTTTACAGGTAAATGGTACATAGGTTGCCGTGTCCAACTGCCCTGGGGCAAATTTTACCTCAGGCTCTATAATCTTATTACCTGGATGAGAACAATGTGTACTAAATACGGGTATATATAAGGCTATAGGTTGGTTTTGGGAAATGGTGAATTTACATTCATTATACCATTTTGAATTACACTGAAATTATTATTTTTTTATTTTACAATTAATTTTTTAAAGCAATGTCTTTATATTTTTGAATATAACAAGGTAAGAACTGCATCATTTCTTAATTTGATTTGCATTATTTTTTTTTGAACTTATATCATTCAACATTGTACCTCTACATACCGGACACCTGCATAAACCAGCCAATACGTTTGGTCTCAATGACTTACGGTTTAGACAGGTTACAATGTAATAAGAAACAGCTTATTTTTACTTTCTAATTTCAGTAAAGAATGATGGCTTGACATTTCCACCTTAATTACACTGGTTTTTCGTTTATACATGTAATTTTGGTCTGATTAAGGCCTCTCAAATGGAGAGCTACAATCCTTTCCTTCAAGTCAGGAGATAATCTTACTGTTCTGTTAATTGGCCTGAGGTTATAACACTGTGACCCTGCTTTGCACAGCTTCATCATTTGGAGCCATACAGTGACAGTATTGACACAGGTATTTCTGTGAACCCAAGATAGTACCTGTAGCTGGCTCCTAAAACTCACCTGGCACAGTATCAGGGGTGTCAGGCCAAAATCAGTCATGCATGGCCAATAATAATAGCAATTAAACAGATACTGTCTTTTATTATGGGTAGTCCAGAACTACATACTTGTGTACGTTATGTCAGAATATTAATTCAACTAGGTAATTCTCGTAAATATGTACAGTTGTAAATGTATATTTTTCTAATGATACATTTAAATTTATAACCTATATAAACTGAAATGATTGTTTATTTTATAATTATTGCCTGAATCGAGTACATATATGTAGAGAATGTCTTATATAAAAAACACATAATTCATTAAATACTGTAAACTTTCAATATTTTGAATAATCAATAACATAATAAAGATATATTATCTGAACTTCCTTTACAGTCATGATATATGTACGGTAATAAATATTCTAATTGAAATAATTTTAAATTCCTTAATAAAATGAAATACAATTTACTTACATCTTAATGAAATATGAAATAATAAGCAATTAACTTTCATAGAAACCTTATTAAAGCATAAATTGTATAACTGTCTTTTATGGATCTTAATAAATATAAATTTAACATGTAGGCATTATTACCATGTATTAACAATAAAAGAAATATTCCTAGTAGACTAAACAAATGTTAATAGTAATATTAACAGAACAAAAGTAATTTGTAAATATCTATTTATTTATATGTAAATTATATTAAAAGCATCAAAGTATTAATATATATATATATGATATAGTCTGATTATAGAACTGGGGTAGACATGGTGTCTTATAGGACTCCAGGTAGACTCGGAGTCCACTTGGAGTGCACTCCAAGTTTACCTGGAGTCCAAACGGAGTGCACTCCAAGTCCAAATGGAGTGCACTCGGAGTGCACTTGGGTGTAACCTTTAGTCTACACTCAACTGTATCTAGACGCTAATAAAGCATAACCTTAATGGTGTATAATTAGTTTAAACACAATCACTTGAATAGAAAAAAAGTGATTGTTACGAAATTTTTTTAGAATAAATCATGTAGACATTTCGGTAGCAATCAATTATTAGAAATTGTATGTTAAAGTAATATAGGAGTATACGGACTTAATGGAAGGAAACAATGAAAGTTGTTTTGAGCTAAAACCCGCACGAAAATAAAATGATGATATGTTATGATGACGTAATCAGGAGCAAGATCTCTATACATTTATGCACCGCTGTTTATATGTACCCATCCTAAATTGATAAAAATATCAACTAATGACGTACGATTAAAGAAACGGACTAGATTAAATTTTTTAAAAACCTCATTATCAGTATTCAGCATAGCTTAACGAATTACACTGAGCAGTATACAAAAAAAACATAACTTAAAGCTGACAGCGCAAGTTAAAAAGCATCCAATTGAGATTAAAAAAAATAATACCAAAAATCGTTTCCGAGACATTCCCCAGTTATGGTAGTGTCGTATCTAAGGACGGGCAGACATTTTTCTTTTTTGTTACGCATGGATACGAACCACTATAAAAGCGCTTGCGTTCATTGAGACAAGTATCAGTCTATCTTCTCAATTCACACGCCAACGGGTTTTTGTTTACGTTGTACGCAATTTCAGAACTTCGATATGGAATTTGAAGAGGTAATTTTATATATACATATATATTGTATTTTATAATAAAAGAAAGAAAAGAAAATATTGACAATGCAAAATATTTGGGCCTCGACAAAACATGCATCTAATAAAATTATAAACAGAGTAAATATGAGTAAATTCCTACCTGAGTCTTTCCAGTGGGATATGCAGCAAGAATAACTTTACAACTGTTACAGTATAATATCCATAGTTTCCATCTAAATATTTTCCGTGTCTTCGTATCGTTTGTACACGTGTCATAACACAATTAAAGCGTGATACAACCGCACTACTGCAGTACAACAGTCCAGGTGTAGTGTAGACAATGGAAATACATCCGAGGAGTTCCGAGTGCTAGTGTAGACGAGAGTAAAAATCGGAACTCCTCGAACTGTTTACTTTTATCAAAATGGCTGCACCCACGAAAAACACGTGAGAAAATGGATAGAGCATTGGGGATTAATTCGTTATGCATTTTTCAGCATTTATTTGGAGACTTAATTTTGAACAAGATTTGAAAGATAATTGAGAGACACTGACCATCTTTCTGCTCAAGTTACAGGTAAGTGCTTCTTCTGTTTGGTGTCGTCCGCGAATACAGTTGTAGGTCACGTGGTGTACAGATATAGTGTAGGTGATACAGGTGTGTCACCGTGGACACCTGAGGTTAGAGTGAATGCGAGTGTGACGAAGCACCTTTATATTGCAGCGGTGGCATGGTTGTATCCACGCATAACAAAAAAAGAAAAATGTCTGCCCGTCCTTAGATACGGCACTACCATAACTGGGGAATGTCTCGGAAACGATTTTTGGAAATCTGTACATGTATTCTTTCTTTTTAATCTCAATTGGATGCTTTTTAACTTGCACTGTCAGCTTTAAGCAAACGTTACTTGTGAATGATATTCCAGGTCAGTCATTCGGTCAAATATGTATTTTTGCGACTTTCTGTTATCAAAACCATATACCTGGATACATCTATTTTATCATTTTGTTATCGCACTGTGTTTTTCATTTGCTTTTAAAGTTTGGATTTCCAAAGAACCTACCATAAACATCTACTGTACAAAGACATTACAACAGTTGGTTTGATTTGTTTTTTTTAACGTCCTATTAACAGCCAGGGTCATTTAAGGACGTGTCAGGTTTTGGAGGTGGAGGAAAGCCGGAGTATCCGGAGAAAAACCACCGGCCTACGGTCAGTACCTGGCAACTGCCCCACGTAGGTTTCGAACTCGCAGCCCAATGGGGGAGGGCTAGTGTTAAGTGTCGGGACACCTTAAGCACTCGGCCATCGCGGCCCCTCATGCAACAGTTGGTAGTTGCTTCAACAGCTTGATTTGAGACAAAACAGGAACGCGGCTCGGAAGGTCGAGGTTATTGAGGTGGATGTGTAAACATTGTTGATGGGGTCGGAACACTAAGTTACGTCACTATGCCTCTACATTGGCTTGAGTTTATTTTTTACTCTGGATACACTGATGTTGATCTGCACCTTATTCAAATTTTGAATAGCTGTTACTGGTAAATAAGATTATATATCCATAGTCATGAAATGAAGTTATGACTCAGGTGTCAGTTATGTTTTCAGTGAGTGCAAATCATTCTGGTTTATACTCGTAGTCGCTTTGTAATTCAAACTGAAATGTTAAAACATTACATTAAAGTTACATAACCTACATTATAGAATACTGAACATTTTCGATTTTTTAAAGAGTTTTATTTCACTTTAATCTATGTAAACACACTTTATCATAGAAATTGATACAAACTCAACAAAATACAATATGGAAAAACAGCTTGGAATCTACCATAAATAAAACACCAGTGTTCACCTTGACACTTGCTGCAATGATTGATCAATAATGGCAAATATAATTCCCAAAAAATCAGGACTGTCCTAAACCATAACAACTCATACCGTCCAGGGCACATTAGAATTTGGACTACAATTTTATCATTGCATTTCGACAAAAGGGTGCTTCTGGTCTGTTCTCGCAGAGCTTGTCGTGATACTGACAGGACCGCAACGTTCATCGCCTCGTGAAGGCCACTGAGTTCTAAAGTAAGTATGTCATGTTGTAACAAATATTTACATTTTGGTGGCAAAGCCACGATATAAACTAAGTAAAAAGATTTGCAGTCTATATGAGCATAATTGACACCCAAAACGTGACATCAATCCATGCCGCGCATGAATATATTCACCCACCGGAACTACATTTGCAAGCTTGAGATATGTTTTGGCCGTTGGTCACATAGCGTTCTATCATAGAACATGGCTTTGTACATGTCACGCTAACCACCGCCTTCGGCCCACGCCAGCCGAAGGGTTTATGGTTATTTCAACTAATACCAAAAATACTGGTCTTACTGTACTTATTGTATTTTCTAGTACTGTTTATATATAATGTGATTGTATTATCTGTGTCTTTTGGATTGCCTCATGTCCCCACTGTTAGAATTACTTCTTTGCCTCATATTAACATTTCAAGTAATTAATATCCTGCAGACAAACCTTTGCAAGGGTTCAGTGTTACTTGGATTATTACCGTTAATATTACTTCTTTGACCCATTTATATATACAAAAAAATACAAGACTTTGCCGCCCGGCCTTTATGCCCTCTTAGGCTTCTTCAGGCGGACTCATATATCTTAACCAATAATTGACAAATCATCAAAATGTATAAGCTAAAAAACAGTTTATAATTGAAATCAGAACCATTGCTAAGGGGGGTTGCCAAAAACCGCCCCATGTGACAAAATATATTATTCACTTCCATTGCATTAATAAAAATGCTATACCTTTAGACAGCTAAGAATGGGTAGTGTCAAAAAGTCCTCATGCTCATACATATGATTTCCACAGGTAAGTTTGCACTATGTTACCTGTGATTCTAATCTCAAACCCAAAGTAAGGTTACTGAAGCGTAAATGCATGCTTCTCAGGTACGTTCACCTGTTTGTGCGGCCATTTCAACCCGAGACAGGGACCAGTCAAGTCACTCTACGGTCAAGAGGCATTATGCCCATGTAATGCACGGAGCTGGGTGCTCCAAATATATTATTAGGACTGTGTGTCCTCAAGAAGCCAACAATGAAGGGAATTTTATAGTGCCATACAAGTAGAAGGTAGAATGGAAATTGCATAAATGCAGTATAGACATTTGTTGTGTGCTATGGTCCAGGAGGTGTTGGTTAGAGGCTGTGCGCTTTGGGAGCTGTGTGCTTAGAGAGCTGTGTGCTTTGGGAGCTGTGTGCCAACAAAACATGTAAAAGTGATCTTAGGGAGCCTGGAAGTCCTTAGTTATAACTAGTGAGTGATGATAGTGATGAGACTTGTAGGAGTCAGGACAACCTACCTTTACAGTTTTGTACATACACTAAAATCATTGGAAGCAGACTGGATATAACATTGAAACGTTGTGTTCGCGACTTGAGGAAGAGACTGTCATAACACGGGTACGCGATATAGTTATATAAGGAGAACTATATATATATATAGATATAATTCTTTAGTTATGTTGGTTATGTAAATTCATGTGTGATGTGTTATCGAGTCCAGTGAGTGGGTGTGTTAGCATTGTATATGTTGTACATGTAGGTAGCTTATTTCTTATAATTTTGTATATAATAAATATTTGTTTGTATATATTTCTGTGTTGTGAAGTCTATCGGCTGGTAAGTGAACCGGCCTATCCTAACAATTATTGACAGATAGTTTGTGGGTAGGATTTAAACACTTGCATTTTTTTTATTCTGATGGTATCAAAGATGGCTGCTGAATAAGAAAGAAGACGCGGGCCCTAGCCCTAGCTGATCAATCCCTCAAATAACCTCGATGAATTCATTATCAGCCAATTATCAGCAAGAAGCAAGGAATGTTCAAAGATAGACACACAAAGGATTCATACATTTCATCACGTTCAATTTAAATAATGCACGACCAGGGACGTTAGATAAATAAATGTTATAAAGAATTGAAATAAATCAAACACACTGTAATTGCATTTTATAAAAAAAAATAGATGTAAGTACAATATTCTTAAAACAATGTTAGCTAGCCTAAGTTGGTTTACCAAAAAACGCCCCGTCTGACAAAATACAGTATGTACTATCATCACATTAATGAGGGTGGGTCTTGATAGGTAACATAATCTGATGCTATCAAAATGGCTACTGAATGAGAAAGGGAACATTATGAATCTAAATTAAGCTTATACCTTAGCTACCATATAAACGAATAAGTGCATTCTGCGATTATTAGCTTCGCCGATAATTCAGACCATGCTATATCTCCAAGGACACTATAGTCTTATTCTCCTTTTATATCTTACGAAAAGTGTCCCTGAGGGATCATCTCATGCAAGTAAACAACAAACATGTCTTATAAATAATTCTTTGCTTTGTCGATTCTGAGTTCGAAATATTCTTCAATTAGAATGTCTCTACACAGCCTTAGCTTTTCAATCTGAAGTATAATTTATTTTCATATTTGTATTTGTAATATTTAAAAGATGTGTTTTATGCGTCCAGGTAGTGGGCCAATTTTAAAACGTGTAGCATTTAACCTGCCATTCTACACCACTGACCAATCACACTTGACAGGTGTTGGTTATATTATACAATCTTGTAAATTGAGAAACTAAAACCGTCTAGGAGTCACTAGAAACCTTAGGCATACGATTTTTTACCTCAGCAAACAGCCATGTGTTACTTTTAACCCATTAATATTTTAGACAAACGAATAGGGCATTATCCATGGTGTAGAGTTCATTATTCTGAATACGTTTAGATGTTCACGTTTTTTCAGTGTTCATTTTGATACGTAATATTGACTATTTCGCTTGTCGAGTTTGTGCATCTAAGAAATTCCACAATGATAGGTGTCAGAAATCAGCCACGATTGTTTAAAATGTTACCAGTGTATATAAGCATCACTTTGAAACACAATCACAGATGGACAGTAAACAGGATATACGTCTCCCTTAAATCTGCATCAGGATGTTTATTACCCCTTTGTTTGTAGTGCATAGCTATCACAAGTACGTGTTTTCTTCGTAAGGTAATTCAGTCAAAAAATCTTTAAATAGTTCCTGTGTCAGAGCATGTACATCCATATTGCACTCGTTCATTGCCACCAATACGCTGTAAAGTGTCGCTTTGTCTCCGGATTTCTGTATCCAGATATTTATCAGTTCTATGAGCAAGCTATAAACATTTGGAAGTTTGTGTTTCGTTTCCGACCATTCGATTGTATGTGGCTTCAATCCAAGTTCGAGAAATAAGTTGAAATACGCTGTATTCAAAAATGTTGCGATGGTTTCAACTTCCTTTTGTTCTGGTATTTTTCGTAAATGCCTCTCGTTTACAGCAGTTGAGATCAGATAACACAGATATTTTATATTTAGTTAAGATTATTATATCAGTATGCTAGCTTAAAACCTGAGAAACATACGGGAACATTGTGTTGCAGAAAAAATCGGTTTGTGCTTTATATATACGATTTTAAAAGGTTATACAAGCGCCCGCCCCCTCAATTACTATGTTGATTACCTGGTAGTGGAGTATCGTCTTTGATGTGATCAAGTTCAGTTATCATATCAGCAGTATTCAATCCGTGCGAATGCATTTCCATGACAATCTCCTGTAAAGTAACATCCAGTCGCGGATCTATCCAAAAGACGAAGATCTTGGTCACCTGTGACCTGAAGGCCAGATGACCACATGTTTGTCGGATCTGACCGATTTCGTCATCCCGAAGTCCAAGTGCTATGAAGAACATATGATGAGCTTCGTAGATGTACTTCGCGATACGGCCAAGCTCTCTGTAGGTCGGACGTCTGTGTAAATCCACACCTATTTAAGATCAAATGACGTACGTATATTATTCAAACAAACCCTATTTGTTTCCAAAGAAATCACCAAAGTGTATTTCATTATGAAAATTTGAACACCTCGTGGCTATTTTGCGAGTTTATTGTATTTATATGTCATAAAAACCCCAATAAAACAACATCGAACTCACCAGCTACACCTTGTACAGGATTCTGAAAACACGTGAAAAAATAAAACTTGAAGTTTAATTTCAACACTACGTTTAATAAAACGACAGTAAGTAAAATGTAGTATTTATTAAATATCATCACCAGAGTTAAAATCATGAAGTAGGATTTATTATGCATCTCTGTTTGATTAAGAAATGAACGAGATACATGAAATATCAAGTTTTTAAAACATACCTCTACAACGGGAAGAAACCAGAAATCATAGTGTTGCCCGTGTATCGATTCAGGCCGTTTCGCCTCCACTGCCTAATCACTTGGCCTCACTATCGGGTGACAGTGAATGTAGTAAAAGTAGTTCAATAATGTAATTAAATAGGATTTTTGCTGTAATTATCTGCTGAATAATGACAAAAACAATTTACAGGAGACATTATGTTCTTAAACATACCTCTTCAAGGGACTGAAACCAGACATCATAGTGTTGTCTGTGTATGGGTTCCGTTTTCTGGACACCGGCATCGGTTTGTACACATGTCAGTGGTGAGGTCTGAAGAAGTCGTTCCGCCTCCACTGCCTCATCACTTGGCCTCACTATCGGGTGACAGTGTAGGTAGTAGTCGAACTCCAGATGGCCTTGCTGGTTCATGGTCAGTATCTGTTGGAGGACCTCAGCTAACACGACCCGGATAGCATGGCCTGTTCCCGGTACAACTGGACTATCATCCTTCATCTTGAAAAGAGTGAGCTTCATCACATTGCCACTACAGTGTATCAATATATTCCAGACTAGATCAATGGCCAAGGTGACGAAACCTCTGTGACAGTGACTAAATCGTGGCATTCCATGAACTGCAAAAGGCTGGAATCTGTGGATACAGGCTGCGACGAATTTATCCCAGCTGGCTTATTGAATGAATATTTTCTAAATTTAACGCAAAGTGTGCAAGATTTTAGTGTTGTTGATTCGAACAAAATATATTTAATCATCTCCGTCTTCGTATCTTTTGCTATCTTCATCATGCTTGGGACAATGTAGTAGTTCGCCTCTAAAAAATCCTTTTCCTAATGCCTCTCTTGCCAGTTGACACTTTCTAATTTTTGGACTTAGTTCGCCCCTATGATGACGACTTTTGCTTCTTTTTTCTGGCCGGGACATGCCAGATTCTATCAATTTAGTAATTTATGCTCTCGTTGTCAATACGATATGACCGAGTGAAGTATCCTGCTGGATATCGTCGGCAGTATGCTTCAGTGATCATGAGGTGGCACTATAAAGTCAGCATCAGTATCGTACTATCAAAAGGTGACAAACAGGAACATACCATAGTCTGTCTGTAATGCTTCTGCATCAGTGTTACCAATTTTACGACAGACACAACTTCACAAATCGTTGGTAACAGTTTATTGGCATATATTCATAAAACAAAACAGTGGAACACTGGGTACAGGATGATTTCGTGGCATAACTAATGAAGTGTGTGTGTTCGTACGTTCGTGCGGTAAAATACTGCAAGAAAACAAAGAATATTTGTACAAAGTTGTAAAAAAATAATTAACGATGATTCGTGTATTGTTGCAGGATATACAACGAGGACGAGGATATTTTGCAATTAAAATAATAACGAACGCCGTAGGCCTGAGTTATTAATTAAAATTGCAGAATATCCGAGTCGGAGTTGTATATCCTGCAACAATACACGAGTCAAAGTTGATTATTTCTATTCTACCATGTACTGTTTAGTTCTTAGATCTACCTCTTTCTAATAGAAAAACGGCAAAGAAACCCCAGGAAAAACTTGTAATTGATTTCTTGAATATTGCATTATTTTGTTGATAAAATATACATTTTTTACAGGCACTACAATACTACAATCAAGAACATCTATCATATGGCATTGATTTTTTAAAATTAAAAAAAAAAAAAGATGAAAAAAATGCGGCCTTCGTAGGATTCGAACTCGCGTCGTGATAAAAAATTATCAAAGACTAACCCATTAGCCCACTCGGCTTCAGTAACCGTATTCTTGCTGAGTGAATATTAGATACATAACATTGTAACAGCCGTGACTCACGAGCGTGTTTTATTGACACGAGCGTGTATTATTGGAAAATAATACATGGTTTTAAACCAATCAAAACTGGCGTTGCATAGCAAACATGGTAGAATTACATACTGAGATATGTTATACCCTTGGGTACTAATGTTGTACTTCTTAAATAAATCTGAGGAAATATCACCATGTTTATGAACGTACCATTTCCTACTCATTTCTTACCACAGGTACCATGCGCATCCTGTCCAGATACCTGGTGGTTATGGACTATATACATATGTTTATATAGGCTGCGGATATTTCTGGCTAGGCGATTGGGTGCCGTAGATCGTGAGTTCGAGGCCCGGTCAGGGCACGAGTCAAAAAGTTGTCTTCCTTCGTCATTTGTGTTTCTAAGCTATATATATATATATATATATATATATAGCTAGTCTACAATACACAACGCAGTTATCGTACATCCAGACGGGTCACATGATCTAAAGTGTGTGCTGCATTAGCATTGACCGGGAAATTCCCACTCGTAATCTCTTATACCCGAAAAAAACCGTTGCGCCAACCCATTTGACCGTATTGGTGTTAATGCTGATGATTTACAATTTTGGAACTCTTCTTTGTTGTTGAATACTCCATTGTACTTATGAAATTGGAAGTAAAATCTGATAGAATTGGACTTCTGGTCAACAAAATAAAAAATAAGACTTCAGAACACAGAAATTATTATCGAATCTGCAGGTATCAAAATCAATGTGTAATATATTGAAAATGGCTCATGTGACACTATATCGAAATTCTGGTGGATTATACAGTTTGTGATACTTTATCGAAATTCTGTCGGATTATTTATACAGCTTGTACAAGTGATAGTGTATCGAAATTCTGTGGGATTATATATACAGCTTGTACAAGTGAAATGTATCGAAATTCTGTCGGATTATATACAGTTTCTGATACTATATCGAACTTCTGTTGGATTACAGTATCAATGGATTAATAAAGATGAAGTGTAGATTTTTGCTGTTTGCATTATTGTTCCACTCGTCCAAAAAACTGTCCGTTATTTATGGAAATAATGGACAGTTTGTCCTAATAATGGACTGATATAGTCCATTATTAGATATAATGGTCTATACAAACAATGGATGATATCACAGATATGTTTTAAATTTCACGACTGAGGCGAATAATTTGATATTTTTCAAGAGTGCGCAGCACGAGTGAAAACAAAATTAAAATATAAGCTTCATGAGTCAATTATATTTGTTATAACTGAAGATACTGTTAGAGATTCTTACATTTTTGTTGCCAAAAAACCGGGTCAGCTTTTAAATTTCTTCATTGTCGTTTGACAGCAGTATTTTGATTGGTCAAATAAGAAAAAGTGACACTTGTGAAAAAGATCCCTTTAACAGAATGAAAAAAAAGATATTTCAATGGTAACAAAATGTAATAAATAGGATTTGTAAAGGAAATAATATCATATTGATAAATATTCATTGAAAACTCAACATTTGGTAAACATTTACATTGCACATAATCTAACACAATTATAAGATTATAATATTTTGTTGAATATCTTAATAATGTACTTCCTGTTACACTGTGTATACTAAGGATTTATATCTGTCCGTCATATCGCCATGGCGCATGTCCATTTAACGGCTTGTATGGATCAGATAGCACAATTAGTCACATAATATACCATATCAGATCATTTATGCAACATGCACCAATGAGTCCCTTTATAACATCACCGTGTATAGTTTAATTTGTCTAGCATGTCTTTGTATTCTTATAACCATGCTTTTGTGCCATAATCTACAATATCATTGGGGTTGGGTGGTGGCAGGAGTGGAATGGGTGTTTGTGTGTGTAAGGATGTGTGTGCGTTCATGTGTAATTGTCATATTGTTCAAATATATAATAAATGTTCAAAGAACTACACCTGGGCATAAGGGCTTCTGTCAAGCCAGAGACGTAAACCCTACCTTGACATTGACAGATTTCTACCCCATTTTAACTTTTCAAATAGGCATGGACACATTACAGGTGGTCAGAATATCTCAAAATGATGTTAAAGAAAAAAGGTATGTATGCCACTTGCCACTATAGCATACTATTGATCATGGTTTTGTCTCATTGGTTTGGTTCTGTATTTGGATGTCGTATGGTATAATTATTTGAATTTCTTTTTTGCGATATTTGATGTCATAGTAATAAGTGAATATGATGTTTTCGAAATGTCCAAGTTATCACTTGATCATTCATTGGCGAATTTAAGTATCGGTACATTCTGATGAGGAATGGTACTCTGTAACAGTATTAATGATAAACAATGAGTGTTTAAGCTAACCACCACATCAATCCTGAAGTATTTACCGTTCGTACTACCATTCTACCATTAAATCAAAATTGTATGTATATCAGAAATATTTGACTAATAATTTGACGGGCTTTTCACCAACATTTACACTTTGACCTAAATGCAATATATCATCAAATGTCATATTCCATTGTGTTAAATAATTGCCAAGCTAATATGCTCGCATGCTTTTGAACACTTTAAAACCATGTGGTCCGATAACTTTACGAATAAGGCGATTATGTAAATAATATGATAAAGCATATTTCTTCGTTTAATATAAGTACAGTGGAACTTCGTTAACTCGAAGTCGACGGGACCACGAAAAAACTTCGAGTTATCCGAGTGTTCGAATTAAGCGAGTTATCGTTTTTGGTGAAAAGTTTGGTCAATATTTGTCAACATTATATAATCATTATAACTTCGCTCTGTCGCTCATCAGTTTAGTGTCAAGACTGGTCAATACATGTAAATATATATGTAATGTTTCGTTATGTCACTTGTAATTTGGTGTAGTTTTGCCGATATACAGTCACGATAAAGTTTCTTTCACTTAGTCACTTCAATAACGATCTGATGTGCAAGTCATGTTTGCAAAAGGTAAACGATAAAACGGAATTCGACAAAATAACAAGTTATTAATGTCAAAACAAATAACCGTTTAAGTTTAACACAGATTGCATACAAAACGTAACAGAACCATTACCTTTTATTGGACATACATATAAAATACTGTTTGATCGGCCTACTTACTTTGATAAAACCACGCCATTTCCATGTGTATTAGCACCGGAAGTTGGGCTGCGCATGTGCGTATAAAATGTTACTGTAACTGAGTTGGCGTTTTATCCGATTTAATAGACAGCACTGACCGTTACAGTTGTACTCTGAACACCTCGGCAGTAATTACGCTATTGTTTCAGCAGTTTAAAGATTTAATAGGCGCCGGTGACTGTGTCATTTCTACACCTGTAAAAACATCAGCCGGGTAGATCTACCGGTGTGTCAGAGATTAGTTCCGCTTGAGCGAACGGGTAGATGAGTTGTTGACTATCGTGTGTACTGATATCGGCGACCGCCTTGGGAAATTACCTGATGTAAGTAAAGCAGTACTTTTTATCACCAAGACTTGTTGTTATAAGATTCAACCGACAATTTCTTTTATGAATTTATGAAACACTTATAATAGCATGTAGGTTAGTAGTGCCGATATGTTCAGTATTACAAACGGAATTTAGCTCTTAAAAAATGTCGGCGTTTGCCACCGATCGACGAAAATTATACTTCGAGTTATTCGAACATTTCAAGTAGGATTTTTATTGTTTGGACCAAATTTTTACTTCGTATTATCCGAGTTTTTCGAGTTATCCGAATTCGAATTTTCCGAGTTTTTTTTACTAAGATAAAGAGAGAATTCGGCCGGGACCGGCGAGGTACTTCGAGTTAAGCGGGGTATTCGAGTTATCCGAGTTCGAGTTAACGAAGTTCCACTGTATATACTAAATTACTGATAATATTGTACAAAGACAACACAAGATATTGGCACCTTTTAAAACAAATTGATAGTTGGATACAAAATATACAGTCATCTACTACTCCTCAGTATTGCTATTATCAAATAAGTAGAGCATTTGTAATTGGTGCTGAAATTTTAACGCAATATCACGGAACTGACTTAGGCTCTGAACATCCGGTCCGACCGTCCTCCTCAGGAGCATAGTTGTTACTCGTCATAATCATAATAGCGATTCCCCTGGCCTGTTGGTGTCATTTTCGTTGTATCGTTTATTTTTGTTTGAACCTTTTTTAATGACCAAATAGAATCGCCCTATGCCTTTTTGCTATTTTGGAGAAGTTATTAAACCCGACTCTTTCCCTTTGACATTGTTCATCAGCAAATATTTTTATTTTGCCATTTTTGTAGATAATGAAGATAATCTACAAATAACATACGTATAAGAAAGCTGTGTTATCAACACTTTTGATTTATGGCTATTTTAAGATTTTAACCTTTGATAGCATTGCAGTTAGTTTTAATTCAAAATGGAAACTTTGATTTGAAGACAAAATCAAGGAATGTT
Organism: Pecten maximus; assembly: GCF_902652985.1. Lineage (NCBI taxonomy): Eukaryota > Metazoa > Mollusca > Bivalvia > Pectinida > Pectinidae > Pecten > Pecten maximus. The sequence continues at coordinate 31,759,800 of NC_047030.1, read as the reverse complement.
AGGAAACGTAGGTTGCACAATAAAATGGGTTGAGTGTTTTCCCTTGGCGAATTAGACAACGGGAACAGTTTCGCGGGCGCTTGGCTGGTGCAATGAGGGCCAAACACCATCGTCAGACTGGTTTCACAAACAACCCGTTTCATGCTTGTTTAGAGATCGTCCAGCCTCTTTATTTGGTGGTTGAGCCAGCGACAGTGTGAAAACTTCAAGCACAGCAGCGGAGGTTTTCGTTGAATAACTTAAAAGTGGTATCAGAGAGGTTCATGCACTAGCCTTAAGCTGTTTGAAAACGTCACCGGCTAGTCAAATTCGGGACTATGACTACGCATTCAACAGGAATCATATGGTGTCGGAAGCTTCGTGTTAAAAGACACAATCTATCACGAAGCGACGAAGCAACAAAAGTTGGACAGTGGTAAGGAGACGTCTGAACTATTGCGTGATCATTATCTCGTTCAGAATGTTATTGGAGAGGACGAAGATTTGTGTACTGTATGTGGGAGGGAAAATCAGTCGTCTGTCGACGGCATCGATGTAGATCTCCGAGTACCATCCAGAGATTCCCTCCCTGCTACTCGGAAGAGAAACCTACCGCAAATGTTATCTTCCAACGTTTTCAGAGAAGTGCCAAATTGACAGAATTCAGACATTAGAGACTGAAAATAGTCGTGTCCCAATTTCATATTATATTCAATATTAGAACGGGGAAGAATGTTGTAATAGTATGAGACACTTTAATTTCCACCAGTGTTGTGCCCTCGTTGACTCATCCGGAAGGCGGTGTGCGACAGTGCGTGTCCACAGTCAGTGTAGTCTAGACTTGGTCAAGTCCGATAAGGGATGTATTTAACGTACAGTTGAGTGTAGACTAAAGGTTATACCCAAGTGCACTCCGAGTGCACTCCATTTGGACTTGGAGTGCACTCCGTTTGGACTCCAGGTAAACTTGGAGTGCACTCCAAGTGGACTCCGAGTCTACCTGGAGTCCTATAAGACACCATGCCTACCCCAGTTCTATAATAAGACTATATATATATACTATATACTGTATATATATTAATACTTTGATGCTTTTAATATAATTTACATATAAATAAATAGATTTTTACAAATTACTTCTGCTCTGTTAATATTACTATTAACATTTGTTTAGTCTACTAGGAATATTTCTTTTATTGTTAATACATGGTAATAATGCCTTCATGTTAAATTTATATTTATTAAGATCCATAAAAGACAGTTATACAATTTATGCTATAATCAGGTTTCTATGAAAGTTAATTGCTTATTACTTCATATTTCATTAAGATGTAGGTAAATTGTATTTCATTTTATTAAGGAATTGAAAATTATTTCAATTAGAATATTTATTACTGTACATATATCATGACTGTAAAGGAAGTTTAGATAATATATCTATATTATGTTATTGAAAGTTTACAGTATTTAATGAATTATGTGTTTTTTTAATAAGACATTCTCTACATACATGTACTCAATTCAGGCAAGTAATTATGAAATAAACAATCATTTTAGTTTCATTAAAAAAATATACATTTACAACTGTACATATTTACGAGCATTAACTACAAATGTAGTTAAATTAATGTTCTGACATAATGAATGACAGTATCTGTTTAATTGCTATTATTATTGGTCATGCATGACTGACTCTGGCCTGACACCCCTGATAACTGTGCCAGGTGAGTTTTAGGAGCCAGCTACAGGTACTGTCCTGGTTTCACAGAAATACCTGTGTCAATTTTGTCACTGTATGGCTTCAAATGATGAAGTGTTATAACCTCAGGCCAATTAACAGAACAGTAAGATTATCTCCTGAATTGAAGGAAAGGATTGAAGCTCTCCATTTGAGAGGCCTTAATCAGACCAAAATTACATGTATAAACGAAATACCAGTGTATTTAAGGTGGAAATGTCAAGATAAGTAGTAAAACCATTAACAAATTGGTTAACAGGTTTAAGAAGACCAACTCTATTGAAATGAAGTCATTCTATACTGAAATTAGAAAGTAAAAATAAGCTGTTTCTTATATTTATTACATATTAATCTGTCTAAACCATAAGTCATTGAGACCAAACGTATTGGCTGGTTTATGCAGGTGTCCGGTATGTAGAGGTACAATGTTGAATGATATAAGTTCAGAAAATATTAATACAAATCAAATTAAGAAATGATGCAGTTCTTAGCTTGTTATATTCAAAAATATAAGACATTGCTTTAAAAAATTAATTGTAAAGAAAGAGATTAAAGTAAAAAAAATAATAATTTCAGTGTAATTCCAAATGGTATAATGAATGTAAATGTACCTGTAAAACTGACCTGTTGGTTTTCTATTCCCATTCAGTCAATATCTATCATGATATGTGTCACTCATTCATTATATGTAACAGATACAGTTCATGAATGTACAATGGTTGTTCAAGCCAATTATAAAATCATAAAGTTAAATGTTCAAACTTTAAAAAAAATGACATAAGGCCAGCTGCAGTTGGTGTATGGAATGTTTGATAAGTATTTACTTAACTCAAACATGAAAATTATATTAATCTATGTTGATTTACATATTGACCTCTAATACTCTATACATGCTTCCATTATAATATCAAAGACATAAAGTAATAGTACCAGTTTGAAATTATTTTTTTTCAAATATTTTTTTCTTATAATAATGACTTATAACTGTTTTAATAATACTGTAATAGGAATGGACAATCATATTATTTCAAAAGTGTCATATAGCGGCCCTCGCAAATCTGTACCTATATTCTATATGACCTTGGTATAGGTCAGCCTGAGTTTTCGCCAGCCCTGACACCATACCAGACATGGTGTCAGGGCTAGAGGAAACTCGGGCTAGGTAAAGGTAAGGTGTGATGACCAGTTTCCATCTAACAATTAAGGGGGTCTTTATCTAGTTAGATGACCGTGTGTACACCTGTCCAGATCTTCACACCTTATGAGGTAAACTTGGAGGAAGGGGTCATTATTGGGGTCAGTGTAAGTCTGTCTTTTCTCCACACCCCTGTAATCATGCTTAATATACAGGTAAATATTTACCTGGAAGTTGGGGGGGGGGGGGGGGGGGGGGAGAGATTGTATCTTATATGACTGTTAAAAGAACTCCATTTATGACCAGGATTTATGAGGCAGGTATAACAAAACAAAGTTTACCAAATGGAAATTTAAGTCTGATGTTTAACTGTAAATCAATATTAGACATTGGATCCGAATATGCTATCAAGGTGATAAAAATATAAACTGTTGGAAGTAAAGTATTTGAAATATTAAAAACAGTAGTACTTTGAGTACAAGATAGTTCCAGTACACATTCAGACTCTACATTTTGAGAGACCACAAACAACTTAGGGGGGATTGTATATATCGTATATAACTGTTAAAAGAACTCCATGTATGACCTTGATTTAATGAGGCAGGTATAACCAAAACATAAAAAAGTTGGTTTACCAATAGAAATGTAAGTCAATCTGATGTTAAACTGTTAATCAAAATTAGACATTAGATACGGAATATGCTATCAAGGTGATAAAAAAACCAACAACTTTCTTTTTTATTGTATGTTAAGATAAATATAAACTGTTGGAAGAAAAGTATTTGAAATATAAATAAAACAGTACTTAGTACTTCGAGTACAAGTTATGTCCAGTACACAATCAAACTCTACATTTTGAGAGACCACAAACTGCCAATTTTCTACTAATTGACGTGGCTTGTTAAAACTCTTCAAATCAAAGGAATGCTATCATACATTTTTCAACGAAGTGCCAGATCTATTCATTTTATATATAGGGTTAACTAATATATAAGATGCTGTTAGTTAACCAACGAAAAATGAACCAACAAAATAATAAGATGATATATATACAAAGATAAAACAGTAACACATATCTTATTGTTACATGTTTAAGGAGTCTAAATGTATAAGAGTATACATCTATCTATAAACTTATTGTATATATGTACTTGGTTACAGGTACATGTGATACACGTGGACCCAGGTAGGATTGGGGCCTGATAGGACTCCTTTAGTCTACACTCAACTGTACCTTTACAGGTTGATCGTAGGCTACACTAGCCATTGGCGGCATCCTATACTTTACATTCTATCCCATTTTCTGCTTATTTTATATAGGAGAAAAATGTCAATACAAACGTTAATCTCTGGCAGGTTAAGGTTGATGTGTATTATAAAGATGGACATGCATATGTAAATCTTAAGGTTCATGTGTAGTTAAATAGGATTGTATTTTCCAAGGCATTTATCTATGAAAAAAAAACAATAAATATATTGATGTTGCATATCACTGTAATCCTTAGAACCAGCAGAATTAACTTAACAGGGTTTCGGTAAGTGAAAACAGTTCTTATTCAAGAACTTCACTAAAGTGACTTGTTTTGGGAAAACACATTATATACTTTATACATTCTTTGGAAATCAAAAAAATATAGTATAACAGCAACATCCTTCCCAGATGCAGGTAGTAGGACCTTTACATTCTTATTCCTAATTATTTTTCCCACTAAATATGTGAAGTAAAGTTGTGGTGTATAAGAAAAATCAATCTTGAATGTTAGCCATATTGGAACTACTTTTTCAAATGTATGGTCACCTATAGATGACAAGGCAAACATGTACAATGTAAGAGTTATCCCCCCTACTGAAATTACACAAAAATTTAATAGAGGACAACTCATTTATTTCACAATCTTAAGAGTAATTATTTAACAAAAACAATATAAAAAATAATATTTATCATAAAGGGCTCAAAAAAGCATTGAAACTTATTGTACCATCAAACCACCGTTGTTTGTTGGTATCTTCTTCAATATTCCACTTATGGGCAATTCTTCTGCCAAGAAAGTTAACTTTCTTGAAGCACTGCACCTGAAACAAAGAATATCACATAATATTATAAATTATAATATAAATAATACAATATAATATAATAATATATATGATATATATAATATATATAAACATATAAATATCACTCTCATATTGTTTTATGAACAGTATTAAAAGAAGACAAGATCTCGAGTTACCAAGTTTAGCAATGCCAATATAATAATAAACAATGAAAATTGTACCCATAAAAGTACGTACAGGCTATTTACACATCAATGAATCTAACAGATGATTCACTGTAATCTTTACGTAGGTTGTCCACTTCATAAGAATCACTGTCCCCATCATAGAGAATTTCATAAACTGCATCCACATTCCCGTCTTTTCCGCTCACCACACTGAGCACTGTACCATTAAACCACCGCTGTTTGTTCGTATCTTCTTCAATATTCCACTTATGGGCAATTCTTCTGCCAAGAAAGTTAACCTTGCTTGAAGCACTGCGCCTGAAACAAAGAATATCTCATAATATTATAAATTATAACAATATTCACAATACTATATAGTACTGATGTATTGCATGTTATAAAGTACTTTATTAAATTTTTACTATTGAAATATAGAAAATTATCAATAAGTTATTTTCACTATGAAATACACTGTAGAAATCTTATATCTTATATCATCACTAGTGATGATACATGTATAGAATTTCTTGAATTCAATGCATTCACCTAAGATACATTCTAGATCTAGACTATATGCATTCAGATAACAAGAAATGCATTTCAAGTTAAACAGCAAATGCAATAAACAGAAAATTAAACAATTTCCCATTTAATATAACAACCATTTCACTCGTATGACAGATTTTATCAATATTTTACACTCGTGCTATGCACTCGTGAAAATATAAACAAAATCTGTCATACTCGTGAAATATATTTTATATTACCGGTAAATGGGAAACCATTGAATATCCTATATGTATTTTACCCATAGCCATGTGATTAAGGCAGAAAAATTCAGTTTTTCATGGTGCATGAGTCATGTTTTAGCGCATGACCAATGTTTTAGTGATTTAAAGTTTTTATATGTCTGAAAAAACTCCTATGTTATATTTTCCTGCAAGGTTAGGATACATTCAATAAAGTTACCTGCTCTTATATGATGGCCCAGAATTGGCAGAATGTGGTGAATTGGATGGTGTATCTAACCTGAAAAAAAATCATCTATCATACATGTACATCATGATAAAGAATATATAAATAATTGATAATAAAAACTCATAATCATAGATCATTTGATGTAACTCAGGAATTACTGTTGCTTTTAGGTGTATGTGTATGTATATATACTTTTCAAGATTGGTTTTCGGTTATTTATTTAAAAATACACATATACATATTTATAAACATATTTTAACATATAAACACATACCAACAATGTAGTGTTTTTACATCACTTTCGGTTGATTGGGTTTTTATTTCTTTATGGAATCTTTGTCGGTAACAAAATATCGCAAATATGACGTCATAAGTAGATGACGTCATGTACTGAATGTGTTGACGTCAGTTTGAAAAATTAATCGCGGACAAAGAAGAATGTCATTCCTATCGTATCTACACACAAGCTAAGTATTCTTTTTACAGCGTGTTTAGTTGTAATTTTTGTTTGTGTATTTATCATAACACATTTTCAGAGGGTCAGAATCCAACATGGCTGACTGACAGCCATCTTGGATTTTGACAATTAGAGTTTTTTACCACTATATCGCAGAAAGTACTGAAGGAATTGTTATGAAATTTGTGATGAATGATCGCCTTGTTCTGTGAATGAGATCACAGCACAATTACTGCTTTAAATTTCAAACATGATGTTGAGACAAAAAATACGGGAAAAGAACAGTCTTTCGATGGTGGATGCCAAGATCCCTCTGTGATATCTTGTTTCATTTGATTTCATATGGGCGTTTCTGCAAGAGGAGCTAATAAAAGAATTATACCTTGTGCTCAACACAGGTTTCTTGGCACTTCTAAGCGAGACTATGGAGTGTGAAGATGATGGACAATCATGTATCTGTCTCTGTCGTTTCTGTGAAGATGGTGGTCCATTGTTAGGAGATACAGAATTGGCAGAATGCGATGAACTGGATGTGGTAAAAAAAAAATCATCATAATAACGAATAAATAAATCATAGATCATAATTATATCATGCACAGCTATTGTTTTTGCTGACAATATATAAAAGCATACAGAAAATACCAATTAAAATTAAAATTAAAAATTACAAAATTAAAGAATTGGAGAATAGCTAATATCTAACGAGTCACAGTGAATTATGGATTATATTCAGTCATGTTAGTTAATTTTCAAGTATAACCCACGAGACTTGTCGAGTGGGTTATGCTTGAGACTTAACTAACGAGAGTGAATATAATCCATATTTCACATAGACGAGGGTGGAAATTTGGTTTCTCCTCTGAATTTGGAGAAAAACATGCTCAATTCTATTGTTAAATCAAAAAAATATTCGCATTGTGACGTCACTTCTTTGGTAAAAGTGACGTCACAATTGGAAATTGAATTATGACGTCAGTCACAAGCGGTTCTCCAACACTGTTGGATAACCTTGTCGAGTTATCCCACTGGCTGGGAGTGACGTAACATGTAGCACTCATAGGAGAATTGCAATTATATAAAATATAATAATAATAATAAATAAAAGAATGATACCTTCTGCTCAACACAGGTTTCTTGGCACTACTTAGAGAGACATTGGATGGATTTCTGTTGGATAATGGACATTCATCTTTCTCACTCTGCCATTTCTGTGAAATGTCTGTTGGTATGAACTGCAAAACAAATAGAACGAAATATAGGATATTAATCGTATACATGGTTAATTTATACAATCATTATGAAAACATATAAGCATAGCGGTATATGATAACTTATTTATATAATATAAATCCTAATTTATCCTTCTGAAACACCTGATTTCACCTCTAGTTTTTATGCAGGTTCGTGTTCATGACTTTCTATAGTTTTAGTTATCATGTCTTGTCCCTTGACTGTTGAGTTTAGATGTACAGTATTTATTTGTTATTATACTAACGCTTACCCAAACACCTGGTTCTCTAATTCCAGGAAATTTCCCTTCTCGTGGCATTGACAATTCTGGTAATAACACTTTAAAGTAGAAGGAATGGAGCTTAGGCAACATTTGTTGATCAAAAAAGGGCTTATCTCGGACAATTCTTTCCACATGCATCTGGTATGGGTTTACTGTTCTTACAATGAAATCAATCCAAGGTAGGTCAGTGATTGCTAACAATCCTTGGCATTGATAAAAATAATCATGGGATTTCTTGAGACTCAGCTGGTTTGAAGCATTGGCTGTCAGACAGAATCCTGGTGTTTTTACAGCTTGATCCAAATTTATTGGCTTAGAATGAAGCAAATTCTTTATCTCAATTAGTCCACTTTCACCATTGGATACAGTCACTATTCCATCTGGGCTTATGCTAAGTATTTGTGGTGATCTGAAATAACTAATCCGGATTTAGACACTTGTACATTGGTTCCCTCCGATGCCTTTTTCAAAATGTACTCTTGTGTTGTAACTCGTTCATCCTTCAGACCTTTTCTTGTGTGGCAGTTTCCTTTGAAAGTACTATAGAGTAATCGACGTACCAGAGGTTTTACAGGTATTTTCGGTCGACGCTTAATTATGCTTCCAAACATGGATGAGGTAACCCTTACACGTCGCTCAGTATGCCAAACACTAGAAGAAGACTGTGATCGTGTAAGCTTTTCGACTGCAGAAATCCTTTCTTTGCTGATGTTGACATGATTTTTAAGAAATATGTCTTGGACAATTTCACGATCTGAAGTTGACACATCTGGTTGTTGAATCAAGTGCCTCACTCCCATATGACTCTCGTGCTGATTTGGTTGTTGACTGTTTTAAAGAGGATATTTTTCTTTTCCATCTAGATGCACTTGCTCCGGGTCTTTTCTTGGATGTAGTAGAGTGGTCAAGTTGAATTTCTCGTTGCTGGTATAATTTGCAGAAATGGTAACCTGGTGTGGAGTTGGTGGTGGATTGCCAGAGTTTAGGGGACCATTGCGGACCAACATTTAATCGGAGAGCTCCTCCTAGGCATCTAGTGTTCCACGAACCTCTGTTACATATATTATATAACTTTCCACCATCAAACTTAGACCGGACATGCATCCAAGATTCAGCTAGATTGGTTGTTGTGTTTGTTATTAAGCGGTCACTCTTTGTTGCAATGCGCTCTAACAGTAATGAGATGTCAGCTAGCATAATGCTGTCAAGGTTACAATAATCTAAGTTTGTAGAGTGACGGGACTGTTCCTGGGCTTCCAATGATGTACCTTCTTGCCACATATTTACCTGGTCACTACAAACTTCTACACAGTCGTTTTGGCTTCTTGCTGTTGTACATGTGTCATTGGTTATGGTGTCAGAAATCAACGGTGAAGGAAGAATATCTGTTGACTTGGCCTTACAAAAATCTGAGCAGTTGGCGTGAAATCCAAATACATGGTGCACACTATTTGTAATATCATGCTTCAGTTTTTGGGATGCTTCAAATTTGTTGGTTTCTGCAGATCTCACCCTTATCGCACACCTAACCGCAGAAATAAGTCTAATCCGCGTAGCTTTTGTAAGTTTGTCCTTGCATTTATAGTGAGAATTATCCTCTACAAGTTTCTCCAGACTGCCACGGAAACACTTGCAAATATGATTAGCACATAAATTCTACCTTTTGAACATGTTTACCCCAGATGGGAACATCTTCCTGTATACGAGCATACACAGAGGAGTCCCCATCACCAACAAGTTGCATGTAACGCACCCCATGCATGCTTTCTGCTTTTTGGAAGCCTTCCACTATAGCATCTGCCTCCATGGCCTATGAACTTTTATGCCAGTTTTGATAGCATACATGAGGTTTAGGGACCACATGCTCATTTTCTGCTTTGGAGCATATATAACAAGAGGCCCAATGGGCCTGTATCGCTCACCTGGCTCTACAGCAACTTTGAAGTTGATTGAGGTCATTTCTACAGATACTATGCTGATTATCATAGTAAGCTAGGTTTATTCATATTAATAAATTTTCTAGTCCTTCATTCCAGCATTTTATTGGCCTAATATCTGGTCTACGAGGCTCTTGGCTATCGCAAAATTATTGTTTACAGATTTAAGCCGATTTCACCCCTGTGACCTTAAATGTAGGTCAAGGGTCATTAATTTGAACAAACTTTGTAGCCCTTCACCCCAGCATGCTACAGACCCAATATCAAGTCCCTGGGCCTTTTGGTTATTAAGAAGAAGTCATTTGAAGAATATAGCCTATTTGACCAATATGACCTTGAATGAAGGTCAAGGTCTTTATTTGAACAAACTTGGTAGCCCTTCACCCAAGCATGCTACAGACCCAATACCAAGTCCCTGGGCCTCTTGGTTATTGAGAAGAAGTTGTTTGAAGAATATAGCCCATTTGACCCATGTGACCTTGAATGAAGGTCAAGGTCATTTATTTGAACAAACTTTGTAGCCCTTCATCCTAGCATGCTACAGGCCCAATATCAAGTCCCTTGGCCTCTTGGTTATTGAGAAGAAGTTGTTTGAAGAGTATAGCCTATTTGACCAATGTGACCTTGAATGAAGGTCAAGGTCATTTATTTGAACAAACTTTGTAGCCCTTCACCCAAGCATGCTACAGGTCCAATATCAAGTCCCTAGGCCTCTTGGTTATTGAGAAGAAGACATTTGAAGATTATAGCCTATTTGACCAATGTGACCTTGAATGAAGGTCAACGTCATTTATTTGAACAAACTTTGTAGCCCTTTACCCTAGCATGCTACAGGCCCAATATCAAGTCCCTTGGCCTCTTGGTTATTGAGAAGAAGTTGTTTGAAGAGTATAGCCTATTTGACCCATTCGACCTTGAATGAAGGTCAAGGTCATTTATTTGAACAAACTTTGTTGCCCTTCACCCCAGCATGCTACAGGCCCAATATCAAGTCCCTGGGTCTCTTTGTTATTGAGAAGTCGTTTGAAGATTATAGCCTATTTGACCCATGTGACCTTGAATGAAGGTCAACGTCATTTATTTGAACAAACTTTGTAGCCCTTCATCCCAGCATGCTACAGGCCCAATATCAAGTTCTTGGGCCTCTTGGTTATTGAGAAGAAGTTGTTTGAAGATTATAGCCTATTTGACCAATGTGACCTTGAATGAATGTCAAGGTCATTTATTTGAACAAACTTGGTAGTCCTTCACCCCAGCAAGCTACAGGCTCAATATCAAGTCCCTTGGCCTCTTGGTTATTGAGAAGAAGCTGTTTGAAGATTATAGCCTATTTGACCCATGTGACCTTGAATGAAGGTCACAGTCATTTATTTTAACAATCTTAGTAGCCCTTCATCCCAGCATGCTACAGCCCCAATATCAAGTCCCTGGGCCTCTTGGTTATTGAGAAGAAGTCGTTTGAAGATTATAGCCTATTTGACCCATGTGACCTTGAATGAAGGTCAAGGTCATTTATTTGAGAAAACATGGTAGCCCTTCATCACAGCATGCTACAGGCCCAATATCAAGTCCCTGGGCCTCTTGGTTATTGAGAAGAAGTCGTTTGAAGATTATAGCCTATTTGACCCATGTGACCTTGAATGAAGGTCAACGTCATTTATTTGAACAAACTTGGTAGCCCTTCATCCCAGCATGCTACAGGCCCAATATCAAGTCCCTGGGCCTCTTGGTTATTGAGAAGAAGTCGTTTGAAGATTATAGCCTATTTGACCCATGTGACCTTGAATGAAGGTCAAGGTCAATTATTTGAACAAACTTGGAAGCTCTTCACCCCAGTATGCTACAGGCCCAATATGAAGTTCCTGGGCCTCTTGGTTATTGAGAAGAAGTTGTTTAAATGAAAAAGTTGACGCCGGACGGCCGGACGGCCGGACAGACGGACGGACGACGGACGCCGCACCATGGCATAAGCTCACTTGCCCTTCGGGCAGGTGAGCTAACAATGCTTTGTGCGTACACCCACAAAAAGAAGTTTACCTGTTTCTTTTCCAATGATTATGCCTACACCACCTAGCGCATTGTAGGAGTGCTTGTGGCTCCGCTTATTCCAGCCACCATCTGCTGACAGCTATTGCGGGTACACCATCATGAAAGTTTCCCTTTTCAATTGCTATTTTCCTCTCTTCAGCACCAGCAGCTGCAAATTCTGCATTCACTGCATCACCCCACACTGACCCTATTTCTTGTTCGATATATGAAAAAGTTCTCTGTGTCATACCTGGGGAGTCCATTGTAGCTAATAATTCATTAAGATGTGACGATCCATTACCAGTGGCAATAGAACCCCATACAGCCCTGATATTGATGTCATAGTGTGATGAATTAGCAGTTTTTAATTTTGTGCTTGTTTCAAACTTAAACAAAGTACTGCAACCATCACACTTAACCTCCAAAACAGATGCCAGTCCAAGTGTGCGTTGTTCTGAAGTGATGGAAATGGCCTGAGAACCCATTTCTATCAATTTTTTAGCACCGTTGCAATGTACTGTATGGCCAGTTATCTCATTGAGGAACTTTTCTAATGAATCCAAGTTTACAATCCTGTATCCCTTGGCATTAATGGTTTTGAATTTGCAAAGTTTGAACTTTAGGTCCCTTGTGTTACGCGAAACAATTTTATGTATATGAAATTTTGTCTTGGGCACATTTGACATGAGTAGGGATCGTGTGCTCCTTACGATAGATCTCATTATACGCCTTCGAGTTATTTTCATTAAGATATTTTTGGATTTATCCTTATCTGTATGATGTTGGCTGCTGAGGGCAGACGAAAATCTATACTTGGGACGACCAACAGCTCTAGTTGCCTTTCTGATAGCATATTGTATGCCTCCTGATAAACCAAACCTTCTACCTGGTTTCCAGTGCTTTTTTTCCCTTAACACCATCTTATTTCTGATATTTGTTAAACACGACAGTGCACGACATGCATTACTCCAATAATATTAGAGGTTTACACGACAGGAAACTTTTGACAGGCTGTCATGTAACCTCTAATCACCACCGCACATAAAACCTGTTGCTGTGACCCACCTAATTAAAGTCGTTTAAAAGTTATCTTTATTCACATTTCATATGATCTGACCTACCTTATTCTATTTATCTATCATAAATACACAAAGTCACACAACGTGTGTCCATATCTATATCCAAGATCAGTGATTATTAGCCTCTTTTGTCGTTTAAGCGTAGGTCCCATTTGTATATACCGCCCATACTTGTTTTGATTGTGACCTCTCGAGGTTATTTCCGGTTTATCCAAATATGGAGTTGAAATAGACGAAACAAACGAAACGCTGTGAAAATATTACGCTACGTTTTCCGTTTTATGTGCATTCCGTATTTTATAATAACCGGAACAGCAAAGTTGTTTTAGTGACCCAATATTTAACACAGTAGGTTGCAAGTGAATTATTGTGGATATAATTATATTTAAGAGGTGTCCATCAACAGTTTATGCATAAATGGATTGATACTTCATCAACAAGTAAGCGTACACATATTTGTTAACAAGAATTATTGTTTTAGATGGTTTATGACACTTTTTCGTCGCGCCCTAGAATCAGGGCGCTGGCAGCTACAAGAAAAACACGCTGAGGGGATATGAGGTCGCAATATCCACCAATGTAATCAGGTGGAATAAGACCTCATATACGTATAGGAGTAGACATGCATGTGCTCTTCCGAGCTCCCATATTACATCACTGAACTTATAGTGATTTCATAACTTTTTAGGAGCTATGGAATAACTTACCTGCTATTTTACAACAAATTATTTATGAAATAAAGATAATATCAACTACAAGTGACTTGAGAAAGTACTTAGAAAAAGTTTGAAAGTGCTTGAAAACGACTGACAACAAACCACAAACAACATGAACGTCAGTTGTCGAAGTAGGCACGGTTTTCTATGTTTTAACACTTTTACACAACCAGATCGTTGCAAAGGCGGCATTACCTAATGAATACCATACGTATACTATATACTTACAATCTCACATTCAGGCCAAATGCCTTCAATCTGGTTGCAGATGCTGTTTTCTTCTCCAACTGTGACCGGACAACTATATTTTGTTCTTACCGGAAGTGCTTTCATCTGAAACAGGTCTGGAGTAAATTATAACTTATTTTGCAAATCACGATACTTCAACAACAAAAACATATTTCTACTTCAATAATGTATTTTTATATATTATGTATTTTCGATAATTGTGTGTATTTAAATGCAACTTCGTTCATTTCATTTACCGCGTAGCAATATTCTGCATTTCCGGTTGGTCGAAAGTGAAAGTACAAGGAACAGTGGTGGTCATTTGGAAAGGCTTTTAAAAAATCAGTCGCTTCTATGATGTGAAATGGTGATGATAAAACAACATAAAGGTCTATGAAATATTCAAGTGTTAAGTATTACTGGAATTGATTTTTCTATGTCAAGCGATAAATTTCGAGAGTTCAATATCGAAGGTAAAAAAAACATGGCGGCTAACAAGAGACAGGGCAACTTAGAAAACATGGATCGTTTTATTTATTGCACATATTTCTCATATTTAACATTCGTACTACCTAGAATGAAACCTCAGAAAAACGGCTGTTGTATTTTATTAGCTCACCTGCCCGAAGGGCAAGTGAGCTTATGCCGTGGCGCGGCGTCCGTCGTCCGTCGTCCGTCCGGCCGTCAACTTTTCCATTCAAGCAACTTCTTCTCAATAACCAAAAGGCCCAGAGACCTAATATTGGGCCTGTAGCATGCTGGGGTGAAGGGCTACCAAGTTTGTTCAAATGAATAACGTTGACCTTCATTCAAGGTCACAGGGGTCAAAAAGGCTAAAATCTTTAAACGACTTCTTCTCAATAACCAAGAGTCCCAGGGAGTTGATATTAGGTATGTAGCATGCTGGGGTGAAGGGCTACCAAGTTTGTTCAAATGAATGACCTTGACTTTCATTCAAGGTCACAGGGGTCAAATATGCTAAAAAAAAATTAAACGACTTCTTCTTAATAGCCAAAAGACCCAGGGACTTGATATTGGGTCTGAAGCATGCTAGGGTGAAGGGCTACCAAGTTTGTTCAAATGAATGACCTTGACCTTCATTCAAGGTCACAGGAGTCAAAAAGGCTTAAATCTTTAAACGACCTCTTCTCAATAACCAACAGATCCAGAGACCTAATATTTGGCCTGCAGCATGCTAGGGTGAAGGGCTCCCAAGTTTGTTCAAATGAATGACCTTGACCTTCATTCAAGGTCACAGGAGTCAAAAAGGCTAAAATCTTTGAACGACTTCTTCTCAATAACCAAGAGGCCCAGGGAGTTGATATTTGGCCTGTAGCATGCTGGGGTGAAGGGCTACCAAGTTTGTTTAAATGAATGACCTTGACCTTCATTCAAGGTCACAGGAGTCTAAAAGGCTAAAATCTTTAAACGACTTCTTCTCAATAACCAACAGATCCAGAGACCTAATATTTGGCCTGCAGCATGCTAGGGTGAAGGGCTCCCAAGTTTGTTCAAATGAATGACCTTGACCTTCATTCAAGGTCACAGGAGTCAAAAAGGCTAAAATCTTTGAACGACTTCTTCTCAATAACCAAGAGGCCCAGGGAGTTGATATTTGGCCTGTAGCATGCTGGGGTGAAGGGCTACCAAGTTTGTTTAAATGAATGACCTTGACCTTCATTCAAGGTCACAGGAGTCTAAAAGGCTAAAATCTTTAAACGACTTCTTCTCAATAACCAACAGATCCAGAGACCTAATATTTGGCCCGCAGCATGCTAGGGTGAAGGGCTCCCAAGTTTGTTCAAATGAATGACCTTGACCTTCATTCAAGGTCACAGGAGTGAAAAAGGCTAAAATCTTTAAATGACTTCTTCTCAATAACCAAGAGGCCCAGGGAGTTGATATTGGGTCTGTAGCATGCTGGGGTAAAGGGCTACCAAGTTTGTTGAAATGAATGACCTTGATCTTTATTCAAGGTCACAGGAGTCAAAAAGGCTAAAATCTTTAAACAACTTCTTCTCAATAACCAAGAGTCCCAGAGACCTAATATTTGGCCTGTAGCATGCTGGGGTAAAGGGCTACCAAGTTTGTTCAA